>NW_009260595.1:960294-973149 GCF_000687185.1 Egretta garzetta | reverse complement strand
GCAGCGACTGATTTATCTTGCTCTCAGAATAATTGCTACCATCTCTGCCCTCGCAAAGGGGAATAAGAGGTGATCAAAAGGAAGAGATTTGCTTTTTAATGTTTGATTGCCTCAGCAAATAGCAAATTCACCAAGAAGATTTACACTGAATAAAAGGGTGTAACCACCTGAGTCCATCTCACTGGGTGTAGGACAATGGAAGTGGCTTTGAGGAAGATCCAGGTGATCAGTGGTGATATTTTCAAAATTAAATATATCAACTTTTCCAGCTCTGTTTTGATTTCTACTTCTGCTTTTAAAAGCTTAACTCTTCTTAAATGGATGCTTAACATCCTTTCTTATTTTTCTTTAAATTTTCTACTTAGCAGCTGCTCCAAAATTAAAAAAAAAAAGAAAAAAAAGAAAAAGCAGAGCAAAGTAATTTACTTTCTCAAAAATTAAATAAAATTTTTTGTTATAAGGTTAAATGACATCTTTTGGCTCACTTTCGTTAAACAATGCAGAAGATTCTGTTATTTTCACATTACTTTGGATATTGCTGTACTTCTCCCCAGCTCCTTTGCAGTGGAGGTCAGTCAGCCCCAGGGCTGCAAGCCCTTTGGTATTGCTGGTGGTTCTTTGGTGCAAGAAAAGAGCATTAATACTGCCCTTCTGTTGAAGATTTGATGCAAGTCACTAAGAACAGCACAGATACTCCAGAAGTGATAGCGTACATACACCCTTATGCATTTTGTGAAGGATGTTTGTTTCTTTTCTTCTGAAAGGATAACACTTAAAATGCTGTGGTTCGTTTATTCTAATGTCCTTTAGGCAGCATCAGTTCCTTACAGACCATTTAAAATTCTTTCACACTCCAGAAATACCGTAGGCAGTATCAAGTTAGATAAGTCATTCTTAAAGCTATTAGTTGATAATGATGATAGCTTCAGTTCATCTGAAAAATTATGATTCATAAAATTACTGTATCATAAGCAAACTGCACCTTTTACTGATTTGTTTATCCTTGCAACACTTTCAGCTTGGATAACACTTTTTTTTTATTAATATTGCTATTATTTATTTCCCTCCCATCAGTTCCATAAGATATCTCATAAAATATTCTTTATACTTGCCAGAATTAAGAGAATTACTAAGTTCCAATACAGCTGAAGTTGGAACTCTCCAGTATTGTTACAGGGAGGGAGAGGAAGCAAAAAGAAACCCTCAAAGCCCAATTTGGATACATTTGGATATTTCTCACAGCCCAAGTGATGAAAAAAAATTAAAAAAGCCCAGTCTTCATCATTCATCAGAACTACTTTAGACTATCTCTTGGGGAGGGGATGGAAAACTCGCAGAGAATTTGCATATTTTGTAAGTTAAGGGGGAAAAAACACCATTACATACTCCATCAAACTGATCTTCAGAAGAACTTCAATGATTGCACTCCTGGGGAACACCTGTAGTGCCAACACAACATCATATGTCCTAGTATGTCTGTGGGCGCTCAGATACTAAATACATATTAAACTCTGCTTGCAAATCTGAGCTGAGACCCTTCAAATCTGAGCTGAGATCCTTCAAATGGACTTTGTTCCAGAAATTAGCCAGCTGTGGACTGTGTGATGGTGCCTTAATAAGGAATCCTGTACTCAGTTGGATTTGTTAGACTGGACAAAGCACTGGTGCTGATCTTGCTGCAGCTTCTGTGCACCAAGGCGGTAGCAGCACATTCCCCATATATGGGCACAGCGAGGAGGACTGACTCTGCTCTGCATTGCTAACCCTCCTCTGACCTTTGCTGGTCCCCACAGTAGGAGACAGGCTCCCCTTCCCTTCATCATCTAACTGTGGTGAGAAGGTGAAATCCTCAGCTCTTGCACATGCAGAACAGTTCTTGGGTCAGGTCACCAACGACTTCCCTCTCTGCAGAGTCAGGGTTTGGCCACCTATGTCCTCTCTTGTTGTGGGAAGGAACAACAGTATTAGTGATCACCAACATTTAGTGGCTGGAAGAAAAATTAGAGTTAAGTGGTCTTTAAAGGAGCCAGGAGCCTATATGCACATTTCAAATTGTCTAATTTTACACTTTCCCACCAGCTGAGTGCAAAAAGATTTTCCTGTTCAATTACAGGAGTAAAGTAGACCTTTTTTCTGGAAAAAAAAATCTTAGGTAAATTCCCAGAGATTGCATTCTTGGTCTGTTCAACAACCAGCTCTCCTCTTCCCAGTGCTCTTCAGGACTCACGTGTGATAACTCGTGCAACCGAGCCAAGAGGCAATGCCTCCTTTGCATCGGCAGCTGCCTTTGCACCTCTCATGCCGGGGGAATATGACTTTGGCAGCTCACTACTGCCCCAAGCATGAGGGGTTTAGGCATATTCCCAAGATCTTGCCGCTTAATGATGTACCCCAGGTCAGCTGAGCCATCGCAAATAATCAACTGAGTGCTTTTAAGGTCTTTTATTGATTTTCAGGCTAACTCATTTTACCTTAGATTTGTGGCAGGCTCAGCATGCACATCCACTCCGTTATGGACAGTTACTACGTCTGAGCCATCATCCTATGCACGCCTACATCCATTCAGCCTTAAAGGCTTGTCATCACTCTTTTAGCAGCTGTATCCACACGTGGGAGACTGGGCTGTAATGGTCTGCTTTCCCTTTGCTATAGTTCAGCACAGAAATGTAAGACATATAAACCACATTTTGGGACATGGATCAATACGCATTACTGTATGGCCCATCTCCGTTCCTGATGAGGTAAAAGGCTCAGCACGGTCAGGCAGCTGTAAATTCTCTGACGTTGCATCTGGCAATAACAAGAGTACTGCAGTGAGGAGTAGAGGGCAGGACAGTTGATGTGATTCTCTATCACATTTCTCACAGATATCACAGAGAAAATATCTTGCCCCAGCTCTGGGGACTCTCCTTCTAAATACCAGCCTAAACCACTGCTTGCAGTGTGCTCAGAAACTGTCAAAAAAGCAGCACTGAAACGGGGAGATTCTTGCAAGCTGTGCATTGCCCTAAGCTGTGGGGACTTGTTTTGCTTTACACTGTTTGTCTTTTCTATTGCTCTCCAGACTTCTTGTATCCTAAGTTTTTCAGGCCTGAGCCTATGTTACTGGCCAGAAGCTAGTCCAGTCTTGCTGGGACTCTTTTGGCGCAAGAGGTGTTCAAATAAATGCCATCACGTAATAACAAATAGTTTCAATTAAATAAAAGCAAGAGCTGTGTGCCTGTGCAGAAGTAGAGATTCAAACCCTTCCAAGGACAGGATGCTATTAAAATAATTTTGTTCCTGTTTCTAAAGCAGCTCTGCTTTGCAAACAAACCAGGAACCCTTCAGGTTTTCAAATACTCAGAAATTAAAGTATCTGTCACACCTGTCATCTTTAATCTGTAACGTTAATTTGGTTGCACGGAAGTATCACTTTTTAGTGGGGATGAAACTGTTTACTGGGGACTGCACTAACCCAGGGAGAAAGCCAGCTAGATTTTCCACAGATAGCAGCGACTAGCAGAAGTGAGCATAAGTAGATTATGAAAAGAAATCTAAAATTGCTGAGTCCTCAGCGACTCCATTCAGATCTCACGGTTTAAAGGAAAATTGCACTGTTTCAATGTCTGGCAATCAACAAGATTATATGGTAAGAGTCATTTTGCATAAACTGTGAAATATGTTTGGAAATAATCTCCTTCCCTTCCACCTGATGCTTGTCGTGCATCTTTAACATATTTGACAGCTTTAGCTAATTTATTACCAGACAGTCTGTTAAAGCAGGAGAAACTGAGGCAAATGGGGGTGACATGATTTGCTGAAGGGCATGAAGGAAACCATAAGGGAACACAAGGCAGTTTCTGGGCACTCAGAGTCCCTTTAATTCCTGTCTCTGCCGCACGCCTCTGGTGGGAATGCTGGCAACACACCAGCGATGCAAATTCAGCAGCTTTACAGGTTGGGAGGAAGACCTTGAATTCCCTCTTCTCTGCTGTTCTCCACACCCTTATCATAGTACCACTTGCCAAATAAGATTTGCTCTTTCTTCCCCTGAAGTTTAGTTGCAGTTTCATTCTCTTATTCTTTCAAGATCTGGTCCAATCCTCCTCATTATGATCCTTGCTTCCTGCTCCCAGTCCTAGAAGAAAATTGCCTCTCTCAAGGCTACTTAACCTATTTAAAATGACAAGGAAATTTCAACACTAAAACTCAACCTAAGCTTTCTATGTAGTCAGTGCGGTGAAAGCCCGGACTGCAAATTTCTTTCACAAAGCTGCTTTGAGCATTCAAAGGGGAAAAGAAATGCATGAAAGCAGCAGCCCAGACCAGAACTGTAGCGGGAAATCAATTTAAATATAGACCACAAAGAGGTTGGATAACACAGACCTCATCAGCTCAGCGCCACTTGTGCAACAGCTGCACTCAAGTCTCAAAAAGTCATTCTTCTAGAGCTTTAACACAAAAGAGAACTCCGTCAAATATTCCACTGAACACGGCAATAGCAGTGAGCTCGTTCAAGCACAGCCCTTTCACGCTGTCATATAAACCCTTTATGTTGAATTGCTGCAACTACCTCACCGCCTCGACACTGCACAGAGTCCCTCTGTAGTCATGTCTGGTTTCACAAAGCCACTTCAAACCCACAGTAAAATGGAAGGTTTCATGATGAACGCTGCTGGGAGTGGGAAGGGAAAGGTCTGGTGATAAGGTAACTTGTGAGTGAATTTGGTGACAACTTTGAGAAGACTTAATTCAAACTTCTAGTGCTTTTATTTGAATAAGTGAAAACCTAGATGTTGGGAATTATGAAAGGTAATAGATGTCATTGTGTCCTTTCTGGAGAACATATAATTGTTGATGCTCATAGGCTGAGTAACCAAGTACAGAACTGTAACTGATACAGAGAAGCCAACGTGATGCATTCCATCTGAAAAAACAAGCTATTTTCCCTGCATTTTTTTCTTAAGTATACCTGGATGCACTTGATTTAGCATTTTAAATTTCCTGTGATCACAGCCACATCCCTCTCAATATCCCTGTATCTAAAAAACATGTTTATGGTGCATTTTTTCTCCTGTTTATGGATCTCCTACCTGTTCTGAAAATTCACAGGCCTCTTCCATGCTCACAGTTCACTCTATCTCACCCTGGCACTTGCAGAGAATTACGTGCCCCAAAAGCTGCATCACTGAGCCTAAAGCCCTCTGCATGTGCTGAGCCACTCTGCCTATGTGGAGCTGGGCTGGAGGGACTAACCCTCAGGCAGGACACACAGCACCAGACTCAGAGCCCAGGTGGACTGCGATGAAGAAGGGTTGGATCTGCACCCCGCTGCTCCCAAACCCTCTCTGAGACTGTCAATTCATACACACAATGACTACGCATAGGCCTTGACTGAAGCTGTGGGAAAATGTCAGTCAGGTGCTGTGTAATGGTCAGGACGTGGTCATTAGACACTGAAAGTACCTCCAGGTATTGGGACTGAAGCAGGGGGGGGTAGATCTTTCCCACTTTGATGCACACAGTAGCTGAATGGACCCACCTCTGCCACCTGAGACTCAGTATGAGCTGTCACAGGAGTTTGGTTGTTATTACCTCACCCTTTCTACTCCCTGAACAACCGAACTCCTGTTTTCTAAACCACCCCAGTGTGCCTAAGTGGAGATACTATTACAGTCTTATGTCAGCCTGGACAACATCTCAATTATGAAAAAATGCATGAAAACTCAACCCTGAAATCACACTAAACAGCGGAAAAAAATCACTTGTTGCCAGCTATACAGTTATACCTTGGCCCCTAAATTCCCTTCCCCTTGCTTCTCACCTCTTCTGCACTCGTTAAACCATGACTTTACTCCTAATTCATCTTCCTTCCCTACCGTCCTAAATACACCTCATCACTTCTCTTTGAGTCATTTTGGTTTCATGCTTTGTGTCTCTTGCTCAGAGTGCTACATAACTTACCTACTGCTGCTCATGCTACTGCTGCTCATGTGGTGATGCTTGAGACCACTATTTACTGCTCTTCACGTCTCTTTCTCCTTCTCTCAGGCCTCTTGTTTGGAAGAATATCTTTTCCTCTCCTACCCCAACAACTGTTCTTTCCTTCAGTAAGTATACTATTACGATTGTATGTAATAATAAATGATATTAGTGTGTACAGACACCCTGCAGCTCCCCAGTATAACTGAGAGGCATTGCAGACTGACTAAGAAGCTGAGAAGATACTTGGACAGAAGAAGGGATCCACCGCAGGTGGACAGAGCAAGATAGTGCCTAAACAAAGTGACTTAATGTCCTTGCAAATAACAGGCTCCAGCTTTGCCAGTTTGTAACTGTGCTATATATTAAAACAGTAAACTCTAAATTCAAGAAAACATTTCCTTGGTTTCCATGTTAACCAATAGGATAATTATGTTAATTATAACTTTCCAGAAGTCCTATGATGTTTTTGCCTCTAGGTGACTGACATTTTGTTACCTCATTGCTGTTTCCTTCCCCAACTTCTTGCATTGTAGTACATGACATTTAGAATGGCTCGGTGAAACACGTGAAGCTGGTTTTCAGCCACTTTGTTATGTTTGAACTCCCAGCCTTGTATTAATTTCACTCTTCATGATTAAATAAATAGCTCTTTATGAGACAAAAATTAACTAAAGCAAAGATATAATTGTTTTTCTTCATGCAGTTATTCAGTTAAAATACTCAGTTTCTGCTCATTTAAACTTGAAAGGAAATACATTCCAGGCAGAGTTCTGACTGAGCTGAAAATATTATAAATTAGACTGTTATAAGGTCTAATTGTGTGGTTTAATTATTAGATTATACAGGAGAATACAAAGTGGGCATTTTGTTAGATGAAGACGGTGTCATCTGTCTGCCCAAGGTCTTTGGGTAAAAACTGTAAGCTTTAGAAAGACTTTTGTTTTTCTGGTATATATAATTTTTCAAGGCTGGACAATACTAAAACCACAATATACATTAATAATCATAACCACCCAAACATTACATGTATATATGAATAATAAAAACCCCAAACAAGCCATCAAGTTACTAATAAGGACAGCAGATATCATACTTAGAAGGCATAAAAGCTAAATATCCAGCATATAATTTTACCCTTTGCTGTACCACTCATTCCTTCCCCAAGTTAACAGAAGCACTGCTGCCAGACTGTGTGTGGCCAAATGGACTAGCAAGCATCTGTGAGTAGAAGCTGCCTTGGGATCAAACACCCTGGTCATGCTGGTGCTTCTCTTCCTACAGGCACCCATCTGATCAAACCAGCTCACCAGTGTGTTCAGAAAGTAACGGAGGGTCATAAATACCCCATAAACACATGAAATTATAACTCTGAGGGTATTTTGCAGTGATGCAAATAGATGTCCCTTACAAGTAATTTTTTTTTATTTTTGTATAAATCAGTTGCTCAGTAAATAAAAAACTTTTCTACCTTCGAGACTCTTTTTTTTCCTTCATGGCATCCTATTGCCTAGAGATTTTTAGCCATTCAGTTTTGCTGTCCTAGAGCATTTTATCCTTGTGTTTCTTCTAGCCATTTAAAACTTTCAAGAATTTGGGCGTGGCCTAACTGTAGCCATTTTAAACCCTGTAACTTCCCTCCAATTTTTGCCATTCTGTACTCCAGCTGTAGAGTTTTCTTTTCAATCTTTGATGGGACTGCTGTATTCTCGCAGGCCTGATATTCTGAGAGGCCGAGGTGTCCAGAAAAGCTCAAAATATTGCTTTTAATAATACCCTTCTTTCTAATGAATAAAAGTCTAAACTAACTTGATATATGTGCCACTTTGTCCACTTCTGAAATATGAATTTCTGCATACTTTAATATTAATATTTTTCTTCTTTAAAAGAGACAAGCCTTCTGCTGACTCTGAGTGGAGTTTCACTCAAGCAGCACAAATAAGGTCAGAGACAATCTCTTCTTAATTAAAGGGAGCACGTAATATTGATTTAATAAAATTTTAACATTACTTAATGACAGCTAGATATTATGTTCAGAGCAGAAAGACTGACATTTTATTGTAATCAATATGTATTTTATTAAAATCAATGTGCTCCATGAACTATTTTACAAAACCTTAATAACATCTAATCTGCCAGACTACAGAAATGGAGTTTGTCATCTGAAGGTAAGCTTGTTTGACAGAAGAATTGCTATCTGTATAATTCACAAGTTTTGATTTTTCTTACAGGCCAGTGAATATGATTTGTATCATTAAAGGGGGTAAGTGTTCAACCCCAACTAATTTCAGGTAGCTGAGAGAAGTCAGGACCTGGAGAAAACTGAAGTCACAGCTTTCCAGTGTTTGCTCACCAACTCTAAATTCAGCCCTCCTCAAACCTGTGTGTAGCAGGAGAGAGGTGTCCATCCAGGACAGCCCTCAGTCCCTGCCTAAGCCCACTCTGATGTACTCCTCCAAACAACAGCCCTGATGCAGCTCCTATGGCCGACACCTTCTTGGTGTCGATGTGTGCTCCAAGACCAAAAGGATGTCCCAGTTCTACCAATCCTCTGTGAAGGCCAAGGCTTCCGTGTGCAAAGTAGGAATATGGACTTGCTTGCACTCCTACCAGCTTTATGCTGCAGGCTTTGCTCCCTCCCCTCTGCCTGGACGACACAGAGATGCTTCATCACCTATTACGTGTTGTAACGGACTCTGCCTTAGCTCAAGTGAAGGTGAGATGTGCTTTGAACCTGAAGGGTCAGGTTTTGTCTTTTTAACCATATGAGGAGATAAGGTCATTACACCAGCAACTGTTACAGGACTTAGCTTTCACCGATCACAGTCTAGGCCACACCACCATCAATTCTTTCCTTAGCAGCCTCCCAACTTGCCCCAGTGCTTTGGTAAAAAAAATTCTCCTTTACTTCTTCATTGCTTTCTCTAACCTCAGTAATCTATCTCATAATTGTTTTAAAGAGCATTTATTACACTAAAAGCTAATGGGAAAATGACCCAAATCTGCTTTTGTGATTAATTTTATTTATTTCTTTTCGTGCAGCTTTATTCACAGAATAAAAGGAGTGAAAGCTGGCAGTCTTGTTACCCAGTGCTTTAACTGTCTCCTTTCAACCTTCTTGTTCAGTTCTCTTCTTCTTCACCCTGTGCACAGGATTGAGACAGAAGCAGAGTGTTGCAACTTTGGGAGATCCCTGAATATATTCTTTTACACCATGCACATTGCGCATAGAGTAGCACCAAGTTCTCTTACCTCGTGCAGAAAGACACAATGTTTTCTTCCATTATTTCTATTGTGTTTCATCACAGTAGTGGTTGAATTGGTAACATCAGGCAGCGGCCATCAGCCACTGTTCCTTGCCCTGCCATACCTTCAGTGAAGCTATTAAAGAGAAAAGGAGAAAGGGTTGGTATGTTGCAGAGGAAAACTGTCCAGTTCACCTAGTTTGGGGATGGTTGTAGACAAGGTTTGAGTGAACAGAGAGCAATTTCAGTATATATTGTCCAGAACATCAAACTGTGATATGTGAATCCATGGTGAGCACCTTCATTCTCTTCCTTTCAGGTGGGCTTTGATCATTTGGATGAACACAAAAGGGAGGGTGGATGAAAAAGCACTGCCACATGGAGAGCTGCAGAAAAAGCCTTTCTCACTGTTCTAGCTGAATCTATGGTCATAAAGCCACTCTGTTTACAATCTGTGCTCCCGGTTTAAACAGAATTTATATTCATCAGGACGTGATTCACCTTGAAGGCTTACTTCTAATTACCTGACACAGAAATAAGCACTGTTTGTCTGTGCCTGCCATGATTACAAAACTCAGTGAGAATTGATTTGAGTCTTCCTACCTCCACCAAGGAGAATTTAATAGTACAGTTTTCTGAACAGGACTGTGCAAAATGCTAGGGTAAAAATATCAATACAAATTAAGGAGCAGCAGAAAGGTATTTCCATTATCAACTAATATTTATTAAAAAAAGCCAAGGCAAACTAACACCAGCAGTAAATTATAGCTAGAATTATGTCCTAGCTTACCTTTCAGGAAAAAAAAAAAAAAGTTGTTCTGGGTGTGAAGCCTGCCCATCCATATGCATTTTATGCCTCATTTATCCATAAACTTTTATACTCTGACAAGGACAGGAAAAAGCAGGATTGGACCTGAGACCTAAGATGCCCTCCATTTAATATCTCCACTTAAAAACACTGCAGTGTATTACTCCTCTGTGTTTACAATATCCACCTGTACATATGTCTTGTAAAGAGCGTATTTACTCTTCAGAATAAGTACTTTCTGATTCTGGTCTAGCTTTTTACTGAAATCCTATTATATGTATCTTGATTTCTAAACAAGCATTTTTCATTCACTATAAAGCAAAGTGAAGGAAAAAAAAAATAGGCACAATAAAAAGAGAACACTGAAAAAAAAATATAATCAGTACAAATTTGCTTTCCAGAAGGAATCTCACTAGATGTAGCCCAAAAGACTATTATACAAGAGTTAGAAAATGAGTAACATAGGAAAGCCTTTAACCTAATTATGGTGTTCTTATTATTTTATTGGTACTATCGAATTTTCATGGCTGAGCCATCACAACTACTATAGCCTTGCCTGCTGTCATTACTAAATATTATCTTTTATTTATACCAAATTATAAATGTGTGCGTGGCACTCTGCAAACAAACAAGAAGCGCAGCTTGTGTTTCTTGGCTAAATTTTACCAGTGCTATACTTTAAACATAGCTTAGATGGCACTTTCTTCAAGTCTTCCCACAGCTGAGGTGTCCTCAGACCCACAGAGCTAATCATAAGTTTGTGCCCATGAGAAATAATTAATTGTCCAGCTTCAATTGCTGAACCTTATCCCCTAGCTATCTAATCATTGAGGAGTTGCTCAAATTTTCAGCAGTCAAGTTTTGTAAGTATGTGAGGCAACTCTTGTGCTTTTCATACTGAGAGTGAAACCCATGGAAGTCAGCCATCCTGTTTATGTTTTCCTGGAACAAGATCTACCTTCCTCTTGCTTGCAAGACAGCAACACAGAACAACACCATACAGCAGCTTGGCAGCGAGTTGTCAGCTTCCCTGTTCAGTCATGGTGTAGGACTCAATGGGCACTGCTCAGTTACTGGAGTTATGCCTCCAGAAAGGCCTTTTGGGTGAGGAAGACACACAGATGATAAATACTCTAGAAACCTTATCCCTTTGGCCCCAGCATGCACAGTACAATTGTGTGATTGAGACCTTGCATCTTGTTGGGGAAGAGACCTGAAAGTGCTGGTCAACAAGGCCAGGCCCTACATGAAACTGAAGGAAAAACAAAAAAAAGGAAATGGTTTCCTCTTTTATTCAAACATCAGCCAATATGTGGAAGAGTAACGAGCTACTCTATACCATCTAGTTAGCAGAGGATCTGCCGGGAAAGCTGTATTCCTGTCTCTAACCCAAGTGCCCTAACCGTCATCATGCCCAATCCATCTCCCTTTCTCTAGGTCAGTGAATAGAGAACTACTCCATGCAAACTGGGACAGCTTCAACAGGATTGATTAAAAGAACCTCCATGAGCCCAGCGATTCAAGGAACATATTCTAGGAGAAGTCAGATCATTGATATCTGAACTCACTGGAGCCTGTGCAGCCAGCATCATCTAGGATTTGAGACTAAGCTAAAGCAGGATATGATAAGGGATGGTAAGAGACATTATATGTGATGGGAGATGATTTACTGAACTCAGCATTTATGGTTGGTTTGCTTAGCAACACACCCCTGGAGGGGTCCATATATTACCTTTTACAAAAATACTGGCTTTACTGCACACCCAGAAACCCAGGATTTATGGCAGAGCACGTCAAATGATAGAAATAGAAAATAAAGCACATTCTTTAATGTTGTTTTTTGGGAACAAAAGGGCTAAACTCAGTATAACATGAACATAACACTTTGTATATGACAGGCAAGAAATGTTTGTGAAAAAAATGTGAAAAACACTGTAAGTTAAAATATACTTCTCAATTTTATAAGTAATTAATACACATAATTTACTATTCATTTTTTCCTGGTCCTTTTGAAGAGTTCCAGAAGGAATTCTACCAATATAATTATATTTAATTCTATGGATAGAATTAAACTTATTTAATTTAACTGTACAAAATGCAGGTGTCTCACCTACACTGGCCATTTCATCTTCCTCTATAGTCATTGAAGGGAAGGAGTGACTGCTCCATGCCTGGATGAGACTTCTCTCAGCTTAGGGTGGAATTGCTTTCTGAAGATGGAGTAATGTCTCTGTGTTGATGATAGAGGAGAAATGGACAACTGACTTAAACAGGATTTCTAATTTTACATGGTTGGTTCACATGTGATTTTTGGAGACTGATTCTCTGCATAACAGATGACACTTAAAAGATATCTCATAAAACTCAGGCATCTGCTTGATAAAAATTTAAAAGATGTTTGCATAACAAGCATAAAGGAATGGAATAAATATGCATTAACTAGCCATTAACTAACCAAATCTTTAAAACACCAGTTATTCATAATATAGAATAACCGAATCACTAAGGTTGGAAAAGACTTCCAAGATCATCAAGTCCAACCGTCAACCCAGCACTACCATGCCCACTAAACCATGCCCTGAAGTGTCATGTCTACATGTTTTTTGAACACCTCCCAGTTTTTTACCAGTGAAGAGTACCCCTGTCTCAGTCATGAGCTGCCAGCTTCTCCAGGAGAATGCTGTGG
This sequence comes from Egretta garzetta, assembly GCF_000687185.1. Taxonomy (NCBI): domain Eukaryota; kingdom Metazoa; phylum Chordata; class Aves; order Pelecaniformes; family Ardeidae; genus Egretta; species Egretta garzetta. The sequence goes on along the minus strand of NW_009260595.1, from coordinate 960,446 downwards.
GACACACTGTCAAAGGTTTTACTGAAGTCCAGGTAAAAAATACCCATGGCCTTTCCTTCACCCACAGGTGGGTTACCTGGTCATAGGAGATCAGGTTGGTTAGGCAAGACCTGCCTGTCATGAGCCCATGCTGGCTGGGTCTGATCCCCTGG
>NW_009260595.1:955729-960221 GCF_000687185.1 Egretta garzetta | reverse complement strand
CAAGTCTGCGAGGCCTCTAGTTCCCCAGACCCTCCTTCCAGCCCTTCTTGTAGATGGGCATCACACTGGCAAGACTGCAGCCATCTGGGACCTCCCCTGTTAACCAGGACTGTTGGTAAATGATGGAGAGTGGCAAACTTGTCTGCCAGCTCCTTCAGTTCTCTCAGGTGGATCCCATCTGGCCCCATAGACTTGTGAGTGTCCAGGTGGCACAGCAGGTCATTAACTGTTTCTTCACGGATTATGGGGTGTTTATTCTGCTCTCTGTCCCTGTCTTCCAGATCAGGGGGCTGAATACCCTGGGGATAACTGGTCAGACTATTAAAGACTGAGGCAAAAAAGGCATTAAGTACCTCAGCCTTTTCCTCATCCTTGGTGGCAATGTTCCTCCTCACATCCAATAGAGGATGGAGATTCTCCTTGGCTCTCTTTTTGTCGTATTTGTAAAAACATTTTTTGTTATCTCTTACAACAGTGGCTAGATTGAGTTCCAGCTGGGCTTTTGCCTTTCTAATTTTCTCTCTGCATGACCTAACAAGATCCTTGTACTCTTCTTGAGTTGCCTGAGCCTTCTTCCAAAAGTGGTAAACTCTCCTTTTTTCCTGAGTCTCAGCAAAAGCTCCCTGTTCAGCCAGGCTGGTCATCTTCCCCACCGGTTTGTCTTAGAGCACATGGGGACAGCCTGTTCCTGTGCCTTTAAGACTTCCTTCTTGAAGAATGCCCAGCCTTCCTGGACTGCTTTGCCCTTCAGGACTGTCTCCCAAGGGACTCTCTCAATCTGTGTCCTGAACAGGCCAAAGTCTGCCCTCCAGAAGTCCATGGTAGTGGTTTTGCTGACCCCCTTCCTTACTTTGCCAAGAATCGAGAACTCTATCATTTAATGGTCACCAAGCCCAAGATGGCCTCTGACCACCACCTCTCCCACCAGTCCTTCTCTGTTTGTAAACAGCAAATCAAGCAAGGCACCTCCCCAAGTAGGCTCACTTACCATCTGTGTCAGGAAGCTATCTTCCACACACTCCAGGAACCTCCTAGACTCTTTCTTCTCTGCTGTGTTGTATTTCCAGCAAACGTCCAGTAAGTTCACATCCCCCATGAGAACAAGGGCTAGCGATTGTGTGACTTCTGCCAGCTCCTTGTAGAATGCTTCGTCTACCTCTTCATCTTGGTTGGGTGGTCTATAACAGACTCCCAGCTGTTATCTCTGCCTCATTGGCCTTCCCCCTCATCCTTACCCATAAGTACTCAATATGTAGTCCAGCCTTTTCAACAGAGAAAGAACTTTTGGTCTCTCTTATTTTTATGACTTTTATGACTTCACTGATTAAAATGCAACTTAGACACCTAGACATAGTTGGTATTAACTTACAGCACAATTTGCAAGATGGTGAGAACAGTAAGAGCTCATGGGAAGTGACTGACTTCAGCCAATTTTAACTGAATATGAAAGCATTAAGACCCCAAATCCTCTGGTTCAGTGATTTGCTTTTATTTCAATGGGAGACAGGCATCTAAGTAGTACTTTGCAGGTTTAAGTCTAACTGCTTTGTGATTGAATAAAGAAACCATAATTGCTTTAGGAAACAGGCCCTGACTAAGGAAAAGATTTAAGCAAATCCTTACGTTTCAGTTTGTTATCATCAGACATGTTGAATTTTTCCTAAAGAAAGGATTTTTTTTTTGTATGAGTGTCCCAAAACTTAGCCTTGATACTTTTCACCCCAGTTGTTAATTTGGGAAAAAAAAATTAAAGAAACTAAAGTTTATGCTAAAAATTAGCATTTCTCATATGGTATATAACATATTTGTGGGAATGCATTCCTGTTTTTTGAAAATTAATAGAAAATATACACTACTACTAGATACACCCATGAAATATACTGACTTTCAGCACATTCACTCTTGAGTAATCTCAATTTCAAATTATATTGATGTCCCTTCAAAGCTTCCACTGTTGCACATACATAGCCTGTCAAGCCCAGATGAAAGGCCAAAGTGAGGTTTTTGACTGGGAAAATGTCTCACGTAAAAAAAATATTCCTTTCTCTTTTTTTTTTTTTAACATGAATGCTGAATAGACAACTTCTCAATAATACAAGGTAATGAATTGCAAACTTGCCAAAATCCAATTATTAATCTGATAGTCAGGTATTTATTTCATTCCTTGAAAGAATTCTGCAAGATCAGCTCTGAATAATTGCACTTTCTGGGAGGCTTCCATGCTAGCCCACATTTAAAAGATCATTCTTTAATACAGTACTGCTGCAGTGCCATGAGGATAGAAGCACATTTAGCACACGTTCGATAACTGTCTGCAGGAGTGAAAAAAAGAAACATTGAGTTATACTTAATGAATGTGATGCTGGCAAAGGGGTTCAATTTTCAATATTCAGGTGTGCTATGCAGTCTATTTGATTTAATAAAACAGGCAATGATGAGAATTATAACACAGAAATTTGGTACATTGACATTAAATCCTATTTTTCATAATTAGAAAACAACTTTCATACAAACCTAATGGTATACTGTTGTTCCACAAACACCATAGTCTCATAGAGATCAGTGGTATTGCTCAGAAGGGTTATAATGCTTTTGCTGCTCTATCTGACACCTGTTTCCCCCCGCATCCCTGCTTTCTCTTCTGCCACATGGGTAACTTTGGTTCAAAAACTACTATGGCAACAAACTTATAAAAGTGGCTTTCAAATTCATCATTTTCCCACTCTGATCCCCTCTGTGCCCATGTAACAGCTATCATCAGTGAAAAGAATGGGGGAAAGCTAAGAAGGGACCATCCTTTTTGGCAGTGTTACTAAGATATGATATACTAGATTGATTGTGAAAATATGACAGACATATCAATGCAGAAGAGAGACTTCCCATGAGAAAACCACTTGCTTAGAAAGTACTGTACTTCCCAAAGGCTGTAGATGTTATTCATTAGTGTATGGGAACTGAATATTTCACTAACTTTCCCACATTTCTAAAGTATTTGAAACCTGACATGTAAGTAAAGTTTTACTGTCTAAATATTTAACATTTGCTGACATAGCATGAGTCACATTATGACCACAATTTCTAAATACATGGGAAACAGAAACAGAAAAGAAACACTTGCTCATTAAGATCCAACCTCAACTCCACCAGATACTTGTCATATGAACTTCTTTCTCCTGTTTTCCAGTGTTCTGGTTTGTAAATGAGTGTCCTGAGTTTGGCTGGGATAGAGTTAATTTTCTTCCTAGTAGCTGGTATAGCACTGTGTTTTGGATTTAGTATGAGAATAATGTTGATAACTCACTGATGTTTTAGTTGTTGCTGAGCAGTGCTCACACTGGTCAAGGACTTTTCCACTTCCGCTGCTCTGCCAGGTGCACAAGAAGCTGGGAGGGGGCACAGCCAGGACAGTGGATCCAAATAGGCCCAAAGGCTATTCCATACCATATAACATCATGCTCAGTATATAAAGTGGGGGGAGTTGGCTGTGGGGCAGTGACCACTGCTCAAGGATGGGCTGGGCACCAGCTGGCAGGTGGTGAAAAGTTGCATCACTTGTTATTCCTGCTTTTTGTTTCTCTCTCTCTCTCTCACTGTTTCCCTTTGCATTACAATTTATTATTATTATTATTGTTATTATATTATTTCATTTCAATTATTAAACTGTTCTTATCTTGACCCACAACTTTTCCTACTTTTGCTCTTCCAATTCTCTCTCCCATCCCACCTGGGGGGAGAGGGTGAGCAAGTGGCTGTGCTTGGTTGTAGACTGGTTGTGACCAGCACTGCAGAGTCACCTTGTAACACAAATGAAAACCCCAAAGCAGGGACCTATTACTTGCAACTGTTTCAGGACCTCTCTTTTCCCTTGTTTCTCTGAGATATGTGGTGTATTTCCAATGAATATACAAACATGACTTGCAGACTCAAGTTGGTTGGTCATGACTGGTCTATCATGCTTAGCATCTATTTTACTGCACTTGTGGGTAGATGCAGAACATAGGCAAGGATCTGAGGCTGGTACATCTGAGGAGCTGTCCTCTGCAAAAAAAAAGAATTCTTTTCTAACCATTTGAGACTAACTTCTTATCCCTTCTGCTGTTTGAGTAATGAAGAAGGCTGTATGCCAATAGGCAATGCAGCCATATGGTTTGCCTTACCCTGGAAATGTCAGCCAGAAAGTCTTTAAGGATACTCCTGACTGCTGTCTAAGCACTCACCATGGCTGTGGTGATAGGAAAGGACAAATGTAATTGACCACTTGCTTGTACCCAGGCATGACCAAATTGGCTATTAGAGACTGCAGTAACCTGTGCTGTCTGACTCTGAACTGGAAGTATTCTCCTCTGACACACCTGTATAACAGTACTGCATTGCTTCCTTTGGCTGATGCACAGGGACAATTTCATAAAAAAAAGTCCTAGTCAAGAAATTACAGGGCTTTCCTTCCAGGTCTGTGAGAATCCTGAGTTCTGGGAGTCCATTTGTGACAAAA
>NW_009260595.1:951336-955683 GCF_000687185.1 Egretta garzetta | reverse complement strand
AGCACCTAGTGCAATGGGGCCCTGTTCAGAATTGTACGACTAGTATGCAATTTGTTTGTTCTGCTCTCTCCCAGGAGCAACTCATCCCCAGAGTGTGGGGAAGCACCATTGTTTGCATTCATATTAGATAAGCTGTACATTATAGTGGAAATAAAACAAGTGTCTCAGCTCACGCAACCTTCCTGACCTCTTTGTAATTCCACTGGTTCCCATCTGTGTTCTCACAGCGGTCGGGATCCACCAAGGCAGGATCCATTCAAGGAGGGGGCCGGGGTGTGTAAGTGTAGTTACTTCAATGGTTAGGTAAACTTTCTGCATACCAAAGAGACCCCAAAATAGGAAAGCTTTCATTGCCAAAAGTTAAAGTGCCTTTAATATTTATTATACAGTTAATATGCCTCTTCAGAAAATCCTTTGAGGGAAATAACAAAGATCAATAGAAGCCTGATGAATCCTAAATGGAGAAACTAAAAGAAGCATTTATTTTTCTGTCTGTGTATCTCCTAGGGATGACAGCAAATCTGCAGACGTATTATAGCAATGGCCCAGGGTATTCTATGGAATTAAGGGAAGGGGAAGACATTTTCAAACACAAGAGCAAAGACTGTGCACTACCACAATGTTAATTACCATGCAAAGCATCAAACCACATGCCTGCCCTTCTAGAAAAAGTTTTTAATATCTAAAAATAAATAAATTAAGATTATATAAAATACTGTGCATAAAATTCACTTGGAACATGACATCTTTAAGAAAATATCAACCATCTACTGCAGAAAAAGAATGACCTAGAAAAAGAATGGTCTTTTTGACTGTGTCAATACTAAGCTGAGTTTATTTCTTGGGATCGCATTTAATTATGAAAAAGAACAAGAAAAAAGAGAAAACCCTGGGGAAATTATCACATTTTTAAGAAAAAGTTTGGATGCACTGTATAATTACAGTCTCTTGAGGAGTCAAAAATTCTCTGCTTCTTTATTTGCATTTAGAAAGATGTCCAGCGTTTGACACGCATTTGTCATAAATGCGTTAAATTACAGTTGATGCAAAATTTCAATGATATCAATAACATGCAATAAGCAGGGAATAAGGACAAATAAGATGTTATTTGGCTGAAAACCATAATCATTAATGTCCCAAATGGGCCCTATACTACTAATGCATGCAGCTCACTGATAAGGATTCCTTAGTACCCCTGTATGATGAAACTTGTCACCTGCACGATGGAAGTTCCATTTAGCATTTAGAATTAGAACTCTGTCCTGGTTTTGGCTGGGATAGAGTTAATTTTCTTCATAGTAGCTAGCACAGTGCTGTGGTTTGGATTTAGTACCAGAAGAATGTTGATAACACACTGATGTTTTCAGCTGTTGCCAAGTAGTGCTCAGACTACTCAAGGACTTTTTGAGCTTCTCCTGCTCGGCCAGGTACATAACAAGCTGGGAGTACAGCACAGCTAGGACAGCTAACCCAAACTGACCAAAGGGCTATTCCATACCATACAACGTCATGCTCGGGGGGGTTAGTTGGTTGGTCGGTCGTGGGCAGAGTGATTGCAGCTCAGGCAGTGTGATCGCTGCTCGGGGAGAATGATCACTGCTCGGGACGGGCTGGGCATCGGTCAGCGGGTGGTGAGCAATTGCACTGTGCATCACTTGTTTTATATATTCTGTATATTCTCTTACCATTATTATTATCACTATTGTTATTCTTCTCTCTTATTAAACTGTCCCTATCTCAACCCACAGGTCTTATTTTTTTTTTTTCTTTTCTATGATTCTCTCCCCCATCCCACTGAGGGGGAGGGGGGGGGACTGAGCAAGCGGCTGCGTGGTGCTTAGTTGCCAGCTGGGTTAAACCACGACAAACTCATATAGACATTATGCCTGACCAAGGCTTTTTTGTACAATATTATTGTTACCCTTGTATAATACTACATTGAATGTGCAAGGCAAATAGAACACATCACCCTTGTTACTGGAGGATTTCTCTCATGGCTTGCTTCTCCCATGAAATGAAGTCCTTCAAACATGGGCATTTACTTCTGCCACTGGTACAAATTTACCCAAATATATCAATATTGCAGTCAAACTCTTCCAGCTTCTCCTGACTTACATCATTTCCAGAAATAAACTCTCTAGACATTTTAAGTGTAAATGCTATTTAAGCTTCAGAGGGATCAGATACAGTTTGGTATCTTCAGCTGTCAGCTTGAATCAGAATATGTATGTGCCACCAGGCTGCTTGTCCGCTCTCTATGCTTGACTGGAAACAGAAGGGTCTGCAGCTTGATAGAAAATCTTTTTTACTAAGTTTATTATTGACTAGAGTGGTTCCACTAGGCATCCATCTGGATCCTGAATGCTTCCCAACACCACCCACTTCTATCTTACAATCTTAAGTTAAATGTTAAATTAAACAAGCTGAAGCATGGTGGAAGAAATACCATCTCATTCCTTGAGGCTATTCAGCACAGCTTATATAGTCCCTATACTGGAATAAATACAATGTGAACAAAATTTCTCATCCACACTTTATGACTTTGGTGTCCAACAGACTAAAATGTTTATTTGGAAAAAGATCACCCATGTAAAAGTTTCAGGGAACTTTCTTCTGAACCCTATCATAACTGGGGTAACATCAATATTTCAGCCTTAAGCAGAAATGTTGGGCAAATTTTTTAATGTGCCCATTTCTGGAGAAGCTGGATGCTGAAATATTCCTTATAATATAAGTGCTTTGTGATGAATATGTCTTGATAGAACAGTCTATTAACTGAAGGCAGTGTCATCAAAGGAACTGTTAAATTGGCCAGCCACCAAAATGACAAGAAATGCATATTTGTTTATTGTTAGCTACATAATTGCTTAAAAGAGCAACAAGTTGTTAAAGTAATTTTAAAAATTCACTACAGATACAAAATGAAACTGAAGTAATTTGTTTACAGAGGATATTTGGCACGAAAGTGAGAGTTAATCTTTCAAAACTCTGGCTTTAAATGGCCTTTTGAAAACCTATCCTTCAGTCACTGATTTACATTTTCAATTTTTGCCATTTTGTAAAAAATTCCTGTGCTTCGTGTGCTTTACCACCTACCTCCCATATTCTATCTTTTATTCAAAACACCCTGTTTAGATTAGGAAGAATCAACAGATGATTATCTGCCCATTAAATCAAATCACTTGGCACCGAGAAATTCTAGCTTCTTGGCAGCAGGTTATTTATACAGAAGAAAGTTGGCAATAAAGAATAGCCAACTATTACAGTTTTAGCATCTGAAATATCTGTAATAACTCTTGATATGAAATATTAAGAGAATAGATGTTGGCTTTATTTATTAAAGTACCCCCTTGCTGAGGAAATAGTCTTGAAAATTATTGTTTAACGCAGTGCATTAATTAACTCCTACCTAAAAATCCCATATTCTAGATTTCATGATTTATTTATTTTGGTTGTAAGATTTATTGTAGCAATTCAATACAGTTGGATGCCTTTCCTTCTTGTTTCATCCCAACAGGGTTTTTATTGTATTCTTCTTTCAGTATGTAAGCCTGTAAAGTAATCCCTGTTGATTTAAAGACAATGGTATACCTATGGTTGTTCATATAAAAAAATTGCTTCTTTAAGAAAAACAAAATGATAAATGGTTTTGTTTGGAGTATTTGTTCTATGAATATAAAAAGTTTTAATGTAAAAGTGAAGTTAATAGAGTTCTGCTAGGTTTCAAAAGATTTCAGAAACTCACAGATGCAGTAACATACCAGACTTGAGCACATTGTATTGGCATGCCCTGCGGTCATGTCCTCTCATTAACAAGCCATGAAATAAATAGTAGACATCTCAAATAACTAGAAATGAAGAAAACTGCTTCCTGATCAAGGAGTACTGTAAGGAAAGAGAAGGCGGAAGGAAGAAAGCTATGTGAAGCTAAGGAAAGGGTTCAAAAAGGACAGTTATTAAAATGCAGTATTGCAGAGCCACATGAGAAGAGCAGAGAAAGAAAGATGATGTCTGATGAAGCTGCTGTTAATACAAATACCTTTTGCATTGTGCAAGAAGTGATTCACAGTTGTCAGAAATGCAGTTGGGAAGCAGTGCTGTCTTAGAGGATGGCTGGAAAAAGGGAGCCCTGGCTTACCTTCAGGCAGAAGAGTCAGGACAATCTTTGTTCTTCAGAAAACTTCTTTCCAATAGACCATTGGTTCAAAACAGAAGTGCAGGAAGCAGAAAAGGAAAGTAAAAGAAACAGCTGCATTCTCCTGAAACAATGAAGCAGTCAACTGCAAGGTGTGAAAGAGATGGGGAGAAGGAAAGAGAGGAGGAGAGGAGAGGAGAGGAGAGGAGAGG
>NW_009260595.1:922283-950992 GCF_000687185.1 Egretta garzetta | reverse complement strand
GGAGAGGGAGAGGGAGAGGAGAGGGAGAGGGAGAGGAGAGGGAGAGGGAGAAAAGCAAGGAAGGAGCAAGACTTCTTTTCCCAAATAGAAAGGAAATCTTCTTAGCAGCTCAACTGGCACCAAGTCCTAATAGATCACAGTGGAATAGGCATATCTCCTCATCTTCAAAATAAAATGCGAAATGGCATAACTGAACTAACAAATCCATGAGAGGAATTAAGATAATTTACTGTACTTATAACTTGCTAGATTATGTTCCTCTGAAAAAGGGTATATTTGCACAAAGAAAGCCAAAACTGCAGTGTCTCCCACTAGACATGCAGCTCCAAGTTTTAAACTTCCTACTTCAACAAATTTGAAGTTTAAATAGACATGATACACCAAAAAAAAATTACACAGAAGATAGGAAGCACTAGGGTGAGTCACATGGGCATTTTAGGGAAGTTTCAAAAAATCAATAGTAGAAAGCTACAAAATCCTCTGTCCACATAGATTTGTTTACGCCCTAAAAATAAACTGTAAGATGTGTTTAAATTCTTCCATTCCTTTCATCATTAACATTAGCTTTCATGACACTGAACAGAGCTTTATTTTGTCACCATAGCCTCAGTGGCATTCATATCTTACTATATGGCAGCTGGTAAATATTTACAGCAGAACTGTAGAGTGACCGTGCATGGTCACTAGTATGTTAACAGAAAAAAAACCCCACATTTTAATTGAAGCATAGATTGAAGGATAGAAAAAATTTACAACATATAATCTGTATTTTCATCAAGTATTTTAGTCACATTTCAGAACATTAAAATGACAATTTTTTATAGTGAGGAAAAAAACCCATTTTTTATTATACTTATTTTTTCCCATTTTACATGAAAGACTATGTTCAGTGTTTAGCAACCTCACTGAAAGATTCAATAGAAATACCAAGTATTGTTGATTAAAATTGTATAAGATTGAATATAAAAGATAGGATTACATGGAAGAAGATTTAAAGAATTTGTATCTAGTTCACTTTCTAATTGAGAGAGAAATTGGATTATATTGATCCAATTAGTTGCATTTTTCTCTAATTTGTCTCAATTGTTTGTATGATGCAATGGTGATTGCCATTTGCTAAACCGCCTTCTATAAAGGCAGATTCCACTGCTTGTCTGACTGAAAGAGAACGAAACGTGAATACGGTGGATGTCTCCCTTTGAGCACTGGTCACGTCTTTATGTTTGATCAGAAAGTGACAGCAACATTTTAGTGAATCCCTGTTTGCACTCCTACAAGCTAGCAAAGGATTGAAGATGAAAAAGACCTGAGAAAGCTGTCTCTTCCAGAGCATAACCAAGCAAGTATTAATTTGAGAAAATGTCATAATAAATTTTCAAAGCTGACCTTAAAGTGCTCTGAAGTTTTGAATGCCATTCTTTGAAACATTTTCAGGAGGAGTACTTTCCAGATGATGTCTCATCAAAATTTCAGAAAATCAGGGACTTAAAAAAAATCCTCAAGGTAGAGTCCAGAACAAAGAAGTACCCCAAATCGTTATGACCTTCTTGAAAAACTTAGCCACTCTCCCTTTCTTGAAACTGTTTTGAATTGTAAAAAGATGCCTAGCCAAGACATCTTGATGTCTTTAGTCGTTTAACACAATGCCAGCTATTTCAACGTAATGTTGGAAATATTTGCTCAACAGACCAACACCTACAGATAATTCTACTGGTAGTGGCAAAGAGAAAATATATCCTCTGTAGTTAAGTAATGGTTATCTGCAACTTGCTCAGGAGGCACAAGATTTGAACTATCTTGCCTCGGAAGTTTGGGACAGGACATTTAATAGATCTGAAATCTTTAAAGAAAAGCATTGTGCTGCCCACTTCACTTCCACAGTGAAACATATATTCTCCCTGTTAGCTCTGCTCTGGCAATTTACCACTATTTAAATTATGGCTAAGATGTTAAACACCAGGCAGAGACCAGTATTTGCAGTAGACCTCAGGGTTGAAGACCATGGTGACTCATGATGTTTCACTCCAGCCTCAGTTTAAAGGATGTAGATTGAAACTGAGAAAACGAAAGTCTTTCCAGCTTGTAACTGTTGCACAATCATTATTCAAATACTTGTGATAAAGGAGAAGAAAGTAAAAATCATGGCATACACTGTAGGTGGTTTTAAAAATATTTGTTCTCTTCTTTGCACTTGAAAGACATAGAGAGCAAAAAACCCAAATATATTTGCGACAAAGACACTACCTAATAAAGTCCATGATTTGAAAGCTGTAAATTGTACAAAGAACTGGAACAGCAGCAAGTGAATATTTCACTTTAGTGATGATTCGCAAGTTCAAATCTTTACAGAGGTACGCTACAGAATCCTGAAATCAAAAATGGTTTTGGTACATTCAGAATTTTTCAGATTTTCTATCATTAAAACAAATATTTTGTCTAAGGTGTATCCCTTGCTTCAAAACCACACACAAAAATACCCAAACAGGACTACTCCTAATGATAATGAGCTTGTAGATATGATACAGTGAGGTTTTGGCTTAATAGGAGGAAAGCTTTGAGATCTAAATGCTGTTTGAATTTCAAGCCTTCTGAAGTGACTATAATTCTGATGAAAGGAGCATTGAGGAAAAAGTCAAAATGGGAAAGTGGTAGCTGGGTTTGGCCCCTACATTCACAGGCACGTGTATACAGGGTTTGGGTCTGAAGAAAGAGCAGTGCCTATCTAGAACAAGATCCATCTATTATCTGAAGAGAGAGGAATCAAGAATAGTATAATTAGGTGTTAAACTGATGGAGGTCATGTCAGTAGCAGTGCAAATAGTTTACTCAGACCTGCAGTAAGATTGAACTCACTGTAGGTATCAGATTAATTGCATACATTACTGAGGAGGTAGAAAATGAACATACTTCACTCTAAATATGAGCCTGTTGTCATGAGCTCAAGTGTATCACATAATTTTTATGGTTACCATAAGAAAACATCAGTCTTTCAAAAATAGAATATGACATAAGATGAAATGATAGATTACTGGAAATAAAAGAATAGAAACATTCTTGAAGAAAAGCTACAATTAAAATTAAAAAACAGAGTGGCCTAAATGAAGACTTGAATTTCATTTGAGTCAATAGTGCATACAAGATGGCTCAGAAATGGAAAGAACCCCAAATGAGAAAGCTAGGAAGGAATAGTTAGCAGAAAATCAACACATGCAGTGTCTGCTGAGATGTGATAAAGAGGCATCAACTACATCGGTGAACAGTTTGAGACACCTGAGTGGAAAAACAACAGGGACATACCTAGAGATGTTCAAATGCAGAGTGAGAGAACTCGACAAATACTTGGAGGCAAGAAAGGATATGTAAAGTCAAGCACTGTTAAAAGAATATTCTAGCAGCATATAAAAGACATTCTAATCACCACATCTAATTGCAAAGAGGAATAAAGCTCTAAAATGGCTCAAATGTCTTTTGTGTAGAGAAGAATAATTAACAATCAAATTGAAAGCTGCTATCTTGACAGATGATGTATATTAGGACAATGAAAATGCAGTCCATAATTTGAATGCTGAAAAGAAGAGAATTTCAGATTATTGTAAGTAAGTGTAGCATTCTTTCTGTGAAACTTCAACTGATTTTAAGTTAAAATTGGTTTAACAAAGTTTTCTTAAAAGTGTAGAACTTGCCTTGTATGTCTTTCTGTCTTCAGATCAGATCAGCTCCACCCTGAATTTAAAGAATGAATTTTCAGAAGCAACTCTACCTGTGTTTGGGTTACCAAAGACGTCCTCAATCAGAAGTGGCCTTTGTTGTTTAAAATTAGGCAATTTGTGTTTTCCTCAAGAGACTGCAAAAAGCAGCTTTTAAGCCCTGAGGTTAATGCTCTCACTGGCAGCAGTGGAATCAGAACAAAGTCTGTAATGCAGTAATCAGAGTATGTCTAAATAAATAAGTAATTTAATGCAAGGGAAACTTGTCCATAAAGCAAAACAATTGGTGTTCAAGCCCTTGCATCCAGACTGTGCATTTTGAGGTGGACTGTCAAAACAGGTTTTGTGTCATGTCTCGGAGCAAATGTTCCCACCATCCATGTGCCACCCAAATAGTTCCAAAACATCTTTGTTTTGGACTTTGTGTCTCCACTGGGGTTGGAGCACATTAGGTGATATTTGAAGAAAAGATATAGGACTAGTTTCCTTTGAAGGGAATCAGGTTTGCAGCACAAAAACCATTCTGCAAACAGAATCAGTGCACAACAGTGACATTCAAGGAATTCACTTCAAAACCATACTACTGCTCCAAACCAAATAGCTAATCTAGGTATAATGGTATCTCTGGACCAGACAAGAATTACAACAGACATGCCTCAGAACACTTGAAGTACTGAATAAAAGTAGCATCAATCCCAGCTACAAGCCATTAATGAAAAGCTAAATATCTCCAATATATTTAGATGCTTGGTTAAGTATAGTAATTGTAAATGTAGTAAGTTGTTTTAAGGCCCTGTGTAATTTTCAAATATTTTTGCCAGCAGCCAGGATTTTTAAAGAAAATTACAAATTGGAAAGTGTTAAATATGAAAAGTTATGATATTCAGAAGAAGGAATACTTAATATTAAGTAAAGAAAATTTAAGTGAATAGATGCATAAAGTGTAATTTTCTTATTCACCAAAAGTTACACAAGAGAAGATCAAAATCTTCCACTGATGCAGAAATTAACACTGACAATGCTGATTGAAAAACTGCTGATGAAAAATCCATTCAAAGGAGGCAGTTCAGTCTGTACCACAGTTCTGTTTGGGGCCTGGTTTGTTTGACTTATTTCTTGTCTCAAAGGTTTTGTATGAAACTCGCTAGCAGGTTATAATGATAAAAACTGATGGAAGGTTCTTCAGCCCTTAAAGACATTAGTGCACACAGTTTAGTCTCCCAAGCAACTCGGTCATGGAAATTGCAGTAATCTTTGCTCTGTATCCATATGTCTGACATGTATTACATTCTCAAAAAAAATGTTTTTTATTTTAATATATCATGTATGGAGAGTACAGTGATTCCATCGGTAATGTATTCCCACAGTTACTCCTCATTGTCACTGCAGAAAAGGTGCACTTCATTTTTTTAGCCTGAATCTTTTTATCTTTCAACTACTCAACGCCTTTCTCTGATCAATTCAAGATTCCTTTACTTTCATCAGCTTCCTCCCTGTCAAAGTACTTACAAGCTGCAGTCAGGTTACCTCTGAATCTTTTCTTTGATAAATGTAAACTGAAATGAATTTTTTAAATTTGCTGGACAATGGGGAAGGCTGAGACACTTAAATTTATCATTGATAACAATAGTCCAGGAGGATGCCAGTCTTAACCATGCAGGTTCTAGCTGAACATACTAAGAGCGTGCATACCTGAAGAACTATATAATAAGGAAACTGGCAAGTCTGCCTTTAAAATGCGGAAAGAACTCTGAATTACAGCTAGGCAGCCATCACAGTCCCCAAACTAAATTCCTCTAAAAGAAAATGCTTTAGAAGAAGGAACATTATCACCAGGATGAGATGTCCCGTAGGCAGGCCAGTAAGGTACAATGACCAGACAAAATAATGATTGAGCATCATAATGTTTTTAACAAGGTTTCTTGGTCTGTTTGTGAAAGCAGGCAATGGAGAAAAAAAAACCTAGCAGAAGTTGCTCGCTTACCATTAACCCTAAAAGTCCCACTCATTTCTCCTGCAAGCAAAGCACCGCTATGAGTCAGGAGAAGAGAACAATCCTAGTTAGTGAAATGGTACCAGAAGACACTGGGTTAAGCAATATAGGATGGAATCTTTCAGCTGAAAGACAATTACAGAATTGACAGAGGTCCCAAACCAGAGACATTAGATATACTATATTGACTACGTGAAAGCTTTTGACTCAGCAGGTCAGCTGACATCACTCAGCTCATGGAGCAATAAATAGTTCCTTCTGAAAGCTGGAAAAGCTGTAATCAAAACCTATTCTATTAAAGACTGTTAAAAAAATGTCTAGAGGAGGAATATTTCTGTTCTCTCACATGCCATTGTAATTATAAGGCATCGAAAAAGCACCGCAGCTCCGAGGCTCAGTAAGCACCTTCAGGTAGGCACAATAAAGGCTAACAAAACTCTCTGTTACCATCAGCAGACTCTGAGTGTTGCTGGATGAGTTGTTCATTGTTCTAGGATAATAATCACCTACTGAATGATTGCAGGATACAGCTAACAAATATACTCCCCTGGAAACAGAGTAAAATGTGCAAGAATGCATTAGAGACAGCATAAAAAGCAAGTCTTTTGGTGTTGCACAGACTATCTGTCATGGAAATCACTAGGGCTCTGATGCGAAGTTGACAGCTGCGATGTAAGAAACAAATAGAATAGAACAGAGTAGCTAATCATTTTTTAAAAGATGGCCTTGTGGCCACCGACATGCTCTGCATCATTAGTCGTGTCATTTGATTACATTCGACTTGCAACCATCTCGTTGCTGTGTTGTTACTACACTTCTCTGTGGCTAACGGAGATTTCTAAGGCAGTGAAATCACTGGGATGTCTCTGCCTGGCTTGAAGAGGCAGGCTAATTGGCTTAACAGCAAATCACTTAGACGAGAGGAGGAGAGACACGTGCAAAGACTACACACAAAACCAGAGTTACTACCTTTGTGGGTTCACAGAATCAAAATGCCTCCCAGTTTTGTGTCATTTGGGGACACTACTGCTTGACCAGTGGCATCCTTTCTACATTTTTATGCTGTACGTTTAAAACATAATTGCTAAACTCACTCTTCACATATCATAACTCAGGAACTATTAGGTTCTAAGCATCATGAAAAAATGTCTCTTGTCCCAGCAGGCTGTTCATTCCGTGGATGACATGTTAAATAGCAATAAAGTTGGTTCCCATATTTTTTGACATTTTTCAGAAGCCTTCTGTCTATAGCATTGTGGCTATATTTTGATTAGATATTTCTTAATATCTGTTTCTTATTAGTTTTCTTCTCCTTGTGCATTATTTTCTTTATTTGTTTTATTTATGTATGACCTAATATGGGTGAAATTCTGCTTTCTCTCCTGCACATGTAAGCTGAGAACAACTCTGAAACTTAGATTGATACTGACCCTTCTGAGAGGAAAATTTGGCCATTTCTACATAATTAACTATGTTTAATTGATCCACAGCTGTAGTATGAACACACTAGGAATGGATTTCCAATATTGTTTTGCTATCTAATTGGAATTTACAGATTTCTTCTCAAGATGTAGACAGAATTTAAGCAACTAATTCTCATTCGTTTCACTAGGTAGAGGACAACCCATTCCCTTAAGCATTTGTAAATCTTTGGAGGGTCTTTGCATGTTTT
Organism: Egretta garzetta; assembly: GCF_000687185.1. NCBI lineage: Eukaryota > Metazoa > Chordata > Aves > Pelecaniformes > Ardeidae > Egretta > Egretta garzetta. Next base: position 943,620 of record NW_009260595.1, on the reverse strand, counting down.
TGACCACCAAAGACATCGAAATACTGAAATTCTGCCACCCTTGCCCTAGATTCTTGCTGCGTAAGCAGAATATAATGATGTTGCATGGCTCAGGCTGTTAACTGGATGTTTTCCCGTTTGACAAAAAGAACTCTGCACAGAGATGTGTTTCTGGCTGGAACAGCCAACAGACCTTAGTTCTTGTTGTGCTGGGGAAGCTCAACCTACAGCAATGCACCCCCCAGAAGAGTCTTTAAAACAATGTAGTCTCCTGCCCTGCACTCTTGCCAATGCAGTTTCATCTCCATGACTATAGGCAGGCCAAAAGCATAGGATGAAAGCAGGTTTTCAAGCCTGCAATCCTCCAGCAGCCTTTGTGACATGAACTTTAATATCAGAAAGTGAAAAATGGACTTGTGTTCCACATATTGCAATGAATTAATGGCCTCTCTCATCCCAGTTTGCCTGCTGAGGCTGAAAGGCAAGGCGCTGTTTTCCCCGGGGGCTACACTCCCACAGAGCAGGACCTTCATATATATTGCTTCTGCAAACATCGTTCTTTGTGACCTTCAAACCCTCAAAATGCTCCATGGTTATAAAAGGTTCTTAAAGGGTCCTTCCTCTCTCCCACATCTTCACGAAGCTTTTATTTCAGTGCTGTGATAGGATTTCAGTTTTATCAGCTCTAGCTTTATTCCAGCAGTAACTTTTAAAGAGTTATAATTAGGCTGTGTTTCCCCAGCTCCTGTAATCCTACACCACAAAAGTAATGATATAAATGAGGTACATTATTAATATATATTACCACAAGAACCAGCGTTATAATTAGGTACTGTATCCACTTTTGTAATCACTATGGCTTTAATTTCCAATCAAAGCATCAAAGTCTGAAGAGAGTGACCCTGCTATTGAACAATTCCTTTTCATTTCCCTTAACAATGAAATTTCAAAGGTAAAAGGGGGGGCAGGGAGGAATAATGTTTTATTCTAAAGCTTCTACATAATTATAGCAATTATAGAAACCTTTCATGTGCTTGGTCAGCTTTTACTGCTCACTTTTAGCTGTTGGTTAGAAGTGTCTCCGAAAGTTATAATACGTTTGGTGCACCAGAGTCTGTCACACCATTATAAATACCAGCTAGACAGACTAATGATTGCAGTGCTTAGTGGAAAAGGTTAGTAATAAATATGGAGGATGTTAGTACAGGTAACATAAAAGGAATTTAGAAATCTACTTCAGCAAATTGCTGTGTGCTATTTTACCTGTTTCTTACTCTCTCTCGTTATTAATGGCATTAAAGCAGCACCTAAATGCCACAGTAAAGGCTCAGCCTCCATTGTGCTAGATATTCCACAAACACAAAAGGAAGCCTTGTCCTAGAAAGTTTTGCTGCCATACCGCACCCCAAAGGTCTAGAGCACAGAAAGTATTGCAGTGGAAAAGGCTCTTCTGCCGTAAACTACTTCTTTGAGTAGAATGAATTATACCAAACCCCCTCGTATTATTAATTTTTTCACTAGCATAACTGTGTGTCTCCCACCCCGGTGCTTTTCCCAATGCATGTATGTTAACAAGAGCTGAAGAAAAAGGGTCAGACATCTGAGTGGCAGAGAAGCACCCAAATTTCTGTGTAAATACATAAGGCAGCCAGGGTGGGTAGGACAGCGAGAAGCAGAGATCAGATCTGCCACAGGCCACCGAGCAGAGGCTTCCTGGCCCTGAGAGCAACAGAAATGCCAAGACTCACTGCAACTCTTCAGAGGGGTTTTTCCTTGAATGAAAAATCCAAGATATTTTCTTCAGGACTGAAAGTAAAGCAGAAAGGAAGGTTTCAGCTTGTTCTCCTCTTTGGAGATGAGAGCAGCTGAATGGAAAGGACTGCGTGACTAGAAAAACTGCAGCCAAAGAAACATCAGTTGGGGCCTGTGAATCGGTCCAAATGGTTCAATAAGCAGTGGAGTTCACTGGTGAGTTTGAATCATAGAATCATAGAATGTTTTGGGTTGGAAGGGACCCCTAGAGGTCATCTAGCCCAACCCCCCTGCAGTGAGCAAGGACACTGCTAACTAGATCAGGTTGCTCAGAGCCCCGTCCAACCTGGTCTTCAATGTTTCCAGGGATGGGGCCTCCACTACCTCTCTGGGCAACCTGTTCCAGTGTTTTACCACCCTCATTGTAAAGAATTTCTTCCTTATATCTAGTCTAAACCTACCCTGTTTTAGTTTAAACCCATTACCCCTTGTCCTGTCACATCCGGCCCTACTAAAAATATTATCCCCGTCTTTCCTATAGGCCCCCTTTAGGTACTGAAAGGCCGCAATCAGGTCTCCCCGCAGCCTTCTCTTCTCCAGGCTGAACAAGCCCAACTCCCTCAGCCTGAGAGAAGACTGAATGGCTGAGTAGGTTTTGGAGTTGCCTGATTGGGCCCTCTTAGTGTTCTCAATGCACAAGGGGTGTTTTGTTGTCATTAATATCTTCTTGTTCTGAAATTTATTTAAAAAATAGTTAAAAGTTAAATGTCAAAATGCTATGTATTGACATTATCAAGCCATTTCCACTGTTTTGTGTTTGGTTTCATTTTCCTTTGATTCAGCTGTTTGTTGATATTTTTAAGATTCTGATTTTACATTCTCTTTTGAGGTGGATTTTTTTTTTACTCTGCATGTTCTTACAGGGGAAGAAAGTCATTGCTGCCTAGTTCTGCTCAGAGTTTTGTTCACTTAAAGACAACATTTTGCAAACAAAATTGAAACACAATTATGTCATATCCTAATCTGATAATTTTACTCATACTGGCTTATTGTTTAATTCCTACAAAAGTCTATGGTTACCATGAAACAAACACGCTATATTTTATATGTAATTTAGTGTTTGATACCCTAGATTATTCTGTCCTACCAATCTTAGTTTCTTAATATTACCTACTAATAATCTTAGCAGCATATCTAGTCTTCCAGGTGGAAGCTAAGAGAGGAAGTCGCACATGTCATGTGTGCCTACCTGTCATATGTACTGAGCCTTATTGATATTAACTCCATTCATCATAAATCATAGAATCATAGAATCACTTTGGTTGGAAAAGACCTTTGAGATCATCGAGTCCAACCTTTAACCTATCCCTGCCATCCCACCACTAAACCATGTCCCTAAGCACCTCATCTATCCTTCTTTTAAATACCGCCAGGGATGAGGACTCTGCCACCTCCCTGGGCAGCCCATTCCAGAGCCTGACAATCTTCACTTCCATTTCATTTTCCTCCAGCATATTATAACCTCCAACCCTTCATGAGTTTTGTGGCACTCAGGTATTCTGGTCTGTTTCCCTGACCTTTCATAATAACTTCCATCATACCTTTTTCCTTCATAACCTTTTCTCTGTCACTGATGCTCTCTTTTGGGCTTGGTTATTATTTAAACTAAATAGGTCAGTTTAATAGAGAAAAAAAAAAAAAAAAAGGAAGAAGTGTGGAAAAAGGGAAGGGGAAATGGAAAAAGGAAAAGGAAATACAGGTTCCAAAAACTCTTTACCCATTTTCTCCATTTTTCCACCAGCTTGCTTTCTGAGTGCAATTCTTCAATTATGTAATCTACTTTCCACATGAATTCCTCATTGATTAACCCCTCCCTTGGCTATTTCATTTTTCTTTTTATTTCAAATAGATAGTATTTTCTGAAGTGTCTTCCAAGCATAACAATTATTTCCACAGCCTCAGTTTGCCACCACTTTTGATCCAGGCAAAAGCAATCTTCTGCACAAGGCAGTGTATGGTGGTTTTGTGGGTCACTTGGGTTGTTTGGGTATAGAGTTGCTTGAGTATAGGGAGGGCTGCCTTGACCCTGTTTTTAAAATCCACATCTTTCAACATGGAGGAATTTTATGGTTCTATGATTTCCATACTATCACTATAATCAGAGGCATAATGATTACTGGTACACTGCTGTGTATATATATTTCCAAAATCACTGTGTATATTGACAAACTTTTACTGTCCCATAGCATCTCCCATTATCAAAAATTAGAGAACAATTCAATGGCAAGGGAAGTCAAATGCAAGCAATAGCTAAAGATTGTTTCTCTCAAGAGCTTTTCTCAGGTGTATAGAAAATGCCTGTAGACCTTCCCATACAATAAGGGTATTGCTTGGGTGTCTCCCATGCCAGCCATACTTGTGACACCTCACCAAAGCACAGCATAGGCTGTTGGGACCATGGGAAGAGCAGTGACTTGTTCTGATACACATGGCACATTTGAAGTCAAAATCTGGTTCAGAACAGACCCTTCTGAATCTGTCTAGAGGGTCTCAGTGTTTCCTTAGTAAGTCTCAAAGCTCTCAAATCTGCATAATTCTACTAATAAATCTATTAAATCTTGTGTGAATTAACATTTTATTCTCCTTCCTCATTACAAGAATATATGTATTGTTATCTATACTGTTTAAAGAGCTTTTTGCCACTCTATGATTTTTTTTTTTCCTTTTAGTAGTGTTTTGGGCTTGATCCAGATGCCTTCACAACTTGGCCTTTCTCATACAGAGAGAGATTTACTTTCCTAAACTCAGGTACTAAATCCTTAAATTAAGATTTAAGTGGACATTTACTATCATGTTAGATAGCTATTAGAAGCATCATTCTTATTCAAAGTATCCAGGAAAGTACAACTTTAGAAATGAGCCATGTCATTGACTAGAATTATAGACCGGTTTTGTGCTGCTATATATAGCTGTGCAGCCTCTGAAAGTCAGGCAGTTCCTCTTTATGTAATGGCTTTTTCTAAGAGTTTCAGAAGTACTCACCCTACTGTGCAAATGGTTACTATCACTAAGCATATGATATGGGTGCAAGGGAAAAGGCACTCCTCTCTCCTGTTTGATTGCTAAATATCTTAGTGCTCACCGTTTAGTGGACATCAGCATCATCCCTAAAGCTATGCAAATCCAAGGCTTATAAAAGCATGGATCATTAGGGCTATTTTACCAAACATTTATGAAGGTGCTTCAGGGATTCACTGAGTCCATTATTTATCTTCCACTGCCTTAAAAGGTCAATCTGTAGCAAATTAGTAAGTGTAAATTAAGTTGCAGAAGCAATAATGAATACATTCTACACCAGAGACCCAATGCAACAGACAGCACTGAGGATCATAAGGCACAGTGGCGACACCAGCCTGGATCTGAAAATCAAAACTCGTTAATCCATAAATTTAATTTTCCCATGTGACGTAATTTTAACAGAGGTATATACAGTGTGGGCACCCACATTACAGAAGTTGATAAACACATTTTGAGCCAAGACATCCCCATACACCCCCCAAATCATTAGCATTTCATTTCAAATTCAGATGCTGCTTTCTTCAAGTCTCAAGACTAGAGTCAAACTACTCCTCCAAAGCAAGAAAAAAGTTAGTTAGTCATTGGGACCAAAATATTTTATATTCATTTGCTTTCTAAGGTTACAGCTTTTTTTTCCAGTACACCCATCCTTTGCCCAGTGATTTCTTTCTCCTTTTTTGTTTTTTCCAAATTAATTCTTTCATATTCTGCAAATGGTCTATTTAAAAACAGAAATAGAGATGTATCTGTCAGTATTCTTGCCATCAAGTGAAAGTAGTTCCTCACCAGCAAAAAGGCCTATAGTACCCCTCAGGAAAGATACATAAATTTCACAATCACCCACCATGTCAGCTATTTAGCTGCTGGACAGGAACTGCTAAGAAAAGAGCAATCATTTCATCTCCCCACACATAGAAAAAAACAGTATATTCTGACTGTAACTTAATAGACAAGAGTGATTTTTTTTAAAAAAAAAAAAGTAGTCCACAGTAGAAAAATAATTTAAGTTAATAATCAGCATATATTGTATAGCATGAAATATTATAAACCTAGTTTTATTACAGGAAAATTCACTCATAACAGTGCCAAGTTTTGTGGCGCTACGATACTACATAAAACTGCTGTTGATTCATGCTAGTTGTCAGCCAGACCAGGTGGGTCTTACCCGCTCTAACACAAGAGTGCAGGGCTAGGGAGACCCCTCAAAGACAGAGGAAACCAGGGACACATGAAGTTGAAGGCCCTACAGGCAACTAGAGAAAAACAGCAAAAGCAGCTGAGAGCCAGGTTGTACCAGAACCAGAAGTGATGGGGTGGAGGCACATAATGAAGTCCCACAGCCGGTGCTCTGGGGTCAGACTGAGACTGCCCTGCTTCCAGCTGGGTGCTCTTCATCGATGAGGAAGATCAGACTGAGGTTTATCTGTCCTCTAGGTCAATACCAGTGCTCTTATTTGTTTTCTGTTGTTAATATGCAGAAATCTACTTCTGTACTCGTGAATTATTTGCAGCATAGTTGTGGTGGTGCAATTTATCTTCTGTTTTTAAAACTTTCCTTTTCCTCCCTTTTATTTACATTGTAGCACGTCTAATTCTTCCCTGCTCAGTAGACCTTGTCTGGGCTGAGATTTCTCTGCAATTAGAAGGGCTGGTTGAGTAAAAGACTCAATCCTACAGTAAAAGCCTGACTGTACAGCTCCTCTTCTGAACAAATTGTGTTCGCTAAAATCTAGACACATCCTCTTGGCCCAGATCTGTATGAACTACTGTGTGTGTGATTTGGGGGGGAGCTTTTTCGGTGAAGCTTCTGGTAGGTAATGAAGGTGATGTATTCTTTTCTGCTCTTCTCCATTGGTACTTCCTCCCATAATAGTATTTCAAATTCTTTCCCAGAGCTTTCCCATCAGTATAGCTCTCAGCACTCCACAAATTGCATATTTTCCTTCTCAATCTCCAGCCCATTTTTTATTATTCCTCTGATAATCAACAGAGGTTATGATCAACATTTTTCAATAAGCAGGTATGTCCTTTCAGTTTTTAACATTGCAATATAAGATTGGGGTCAATGGCACGGGACGCTGTAAATTCACAGTAGGGGACTGTCTATTTAGCTACAAACTCTTTCAGATCAGACTAAGGGAAGCAGTTGTAGAAAGTCAATCACACAGCCAATGTCACAGCCAAAAAAACTGGGAATTGAAAATTATTTTGGGATCCCAAGATAAAATCATGCCCAATTTTCACTCATTTAGTGCTTTGTAAAACCACTCAGAGGTTATTTTAGCAATCTGTTCTCATTGGTGATCTCCTGAAGCCTGGTGCTATCAAATCTCACAATTTTATTACCAGTTATAAGATTTTTTATGTGTTCTCTTAGAAGCCCTTATCATCTGAGAATGGTGATAACATTCTGTAATTTCAGAGATATTTACAAAATAATAGTTTCTTACCTCATATGGAAATGAGATGTTCAAAAAGATGAATTTTAAGGAATCCCACACTGAATGAGAAATAAACATATATTTATTCAAAAAGTTCCCTGCGTTATTATTTCATAACAATTTTAATGGCCAAGGTCTGCTTTCAAGTGTTTAGTCTGCTAATATTGGAGCATCCTAAAAAAGCTCTGAAAGCTGAGACAAACTGATCATAAAACAACAAAGCCAAGCTGTTACAAACCCCCAGAAATTTTAATGTGAGATAGATTGTAACCAGAAAATCACACAAAATTGTTTTCCCACACAGTGCTGTTATAGATTCATCTGGAATACTGTGTCAAGTTTTAGGAGCATCACGTCAAGAAACATGTGGAGAAAGTTCAAGGGATGTCAATTCGCTGAGAGAATTGGGGTTGCTTAGCTTGAAGAAACCAGAAAGAAAGCACTAATAAATCTCTAACAACCTGAAAGGATGATGATAAAAATAGTCTATTTTTCATACCTCTGGCCTGCAGGATAAGGAGCAATGCACTTAAAACTGCAGCAATGTGTAGATTAAATAATTAGGAAATTAACGTTAGAAAGATTAGTGAAATCCTTGACTAGATTGCCTGGAGAATCTGTGGAGGTCTTTAAGAACAAATCAGTCATCAACAATGATATGAATAGGATTGTCCTACCTGGAAAAAATGGGGATAAATCACATGAGGTCCTTCTGTGTTTTTCTATAATACGGCTCTGCTCTATGCTTCACCTGGAAGACTTTCAAAGTGATTAAAATATGTTGAAAGAGCCAACGGAGAGGAGAAATGTCAAGAAACCTCCTATGCTCCAAGTAGGGCTGGGCAGCACAGAGTTCACACCTGTGTGGTATGACCAGGACAGGAGTACCTCATGGGAGGATGTTAGCAGCACCCTTTGCTCTCCACTCCCCAATAACACTGCAACATTTTTTCCTGTTATCTTTCTTTACCTTCTCTCGTATCTCCTGTTTTCAATCCTGTCACTCTATTCATTATTCACTATTCCTTTGAAATGCTTTGAAACACTGAGTTTCCCAAACAAGATGCTGTTCATTCTCCTGGTGTGTCGATCAGAAGGCCAAAGGAAAGTAAAAGAAAAATCCTGTTTTCAGACATGTCCTGCTCCCCTTGATTTTAATGGGAATTGTACATGTATTTGAAATGAAGCTGTCTTGTTTAAAAAGCAAAAGTGTGTGCAGATGTTTGTTTGCTAAGCAAAGAACCTGGAACTGAGAGGCTGTTTGACTTCATGTCCTCTGCAAGTTGATTGCAAGAGCAGATTTAAAAACTAGGCACCAGGGCCTGTCATGTACCAGGCATTTCAGCCATTGAAGTAAAGGTATCTCCTTCATGCCAAAACGTTGTGAAGAGAGTTTCAAAAAACCCACGTACCCTTAGCTGTTCTCTTGAACATGCCTCCTTCTTAAGATGAAATATTCTGTGCTTTATAACGAGATAAACGAGAACGTCTTCCAGTGCTTGTTATAATGAAAAACCACAATGAGTTCTTTCAGCATCTGTGTGGAAGTGTTGCATCATAGCACCTCCACTGGAACATATCACGATTTAATTTCCTAAAAGGAAAGAAACAGGCATACAAGGCACATTTCAATTAGAACTTGAACATATTTATATATAAAGAGCAACACAATCATCCTTCTTCAGTTCATGCATGAAAATCTGATCCATGTTGACCTACAAAACTCTATACCATCCACTTTATGTGGGTACATTGCAACATGAAAATAACTGAACTGTAATTATTGACACTATGTCAGTGAAGATAGTGTTGGTTTTCGGTGCTGCTTTGAGTATCTTCTGAATAATTCAATTCATCAAATGTAAAACCTGCATTAAAAAGACATTGTTAACTACTTCTTGTGAATGAAGGCTTTAGACTTTTGTTTAGGCTCTGACTGCAATTTCACATTTTTAATTCTAATTATTATTTTTTTCTCTTCATTTAACACAAAATACTGGCACAATTGATTTTGTCATTAAAATATTTGAGAAAAATATATACCAACTTTCCCAAAAGAAATATTTTTAAATTATCCCCTTTTGGAAAGTGCTTCCTAATAATGTAATTTTCCTGTGATTTCCTCCAGCTATCCAATCCCCCAACATATATACACTGTATCGATGCTCAAGGCGACTTCTCAACTTCTAAAATTAATAATTTTTAAAATCCATTATGTGTCTAACCAAATTTCTCTTTTGCAATAGCATTGCTTAGATTCTGTAAAAAGAAAAAAGGTAAAATCCTTTTTCTAGCAACCATATATTTGTTAGTATAGCATTGTGATCTTCCCCCACTTTTCCAGTATGAGTTTTTTCTAGTTTCTGCACACACCTTCCTTCCTTACGCACAAAACCTTCTAAAATTATTTATTATTCTTATTTCTTATTCTTATTTCACCTCTTTGGTTCTTTTTTGGGGTTTTGGCATTACCTGAACAGCATTATTTTGTTTCTGCACCACAACCATATTATAGAGAGGAAAATACTGAATAATTTGTATTAAAGAAGGAAGCATCTACTTTCAAATATGAATTTTCAAAGTTTTTTTCCATGTTGTAACCCATAGTGTAACTTCAATAGCCATTCCGCATCCTATGACCTTTCCGCAATTTGCAAATAAAATGAAGACAGTCTTGAATACTTCCAATTATATTTATTCCAAGAGAAGTAAGAAGTTTGCTTCTGGAAATAAGACAAAGGCTGCTGAGTGCTTTTGGAAATTTTAGCCCAGCCCTCTTCTGGGAAAAAAAAAAACATATGCAAAGAAGATATTCTGGAAAGTTTAATGCACGGTACTGGACTCGTGATGGTTAGGTCAATAAGCTTCATCATCCCAAGAGACACAGTGGTACTGGTCTCCAGTACACGGGGTATTTACTAAAATGATATCCCTTTGGTTATTATATCACTGCAACTGCATAGACATGTATTTCGTTAGGGAATAAACATAACTATACTTTCTTCTTTTTTTCGCATTCTATCATTATACCATCTCCACAGCAACATAAACCAAACATGAACAAAGAACCATTGTCCCAGAATAAACACACGGGGGTTTATATTGGTATTGTAATTTGCAGTGGTATAATTATGCCAGTACATTTCTCAATGGATAAAAGCCTTCACAGTGATTTCCCCCTAGAAATTTGCTCACAGGATGATTTGAAGGAGAAAAAGAAGGTGGGAGAGATGATGAATTCTGTAAGTATTACCTTGAATTCTGTGAGCATATAAAACCAATCAGTTTGGCCTGTGGAAAAGCTGCTCACTTGAGAACACTCCTCATCTGCACTGAGTAATGCAAAATGTGACTATTAAATAAGGAGAATTAATTAGCATAGGATGGAGGTGAAGATAATCTTATTTTTCCAGATAACAAAAAATTTTGTTTAGACTTGAGTGTAAAAGAAAAAAAAAATTACAAGAACTGATGAAACTAACAGGGCAAAGGAAGGAAAATCGTAAAAGGAACCTGTTTTGTAGAACGGAAACCAGAAACTGTAACCCAAAATGAAAGATAACAATGTGACACAAAAATGTGCAACAAAAACATAGCTGTTAAAAATGTTATAGTTATGTGACTGTAAAATGCGGATGCTGAATGAACAAATCTATTTCTCCTCTGAATTCTCTTCTGATCTATGGGATGCCTCTGAACAGAGATTTTAAAGAGGCACAATTAATTGTCATTACAAGAATATGAAGGTTTGAAGATATTGCCCTAACCAGTATTTTCATAATTCACTTAGTCTAATAGCACTGATGTGTTTTGTTGAAAGTAAAACAGGACTGCACTTTTTTTTTAAACAAATATAGATCTTCTAGAATAACACATCTTGAAAAAAACAACCGCTTCTTAGAAAGAAAAGCAGTTAAATTGATCTGAATAACACATTGCTGCCCTTTTCTAAAGGAGGCAGTAGACAGCAAGCATCACTGCTGGGGGCTAAAGGAGCTGTAGAATCAACCTTCTCTTGTCAGTTTTGATCTGGCATCATGGTGCTTTGCTTTCCCTGTTCTAAGATTTTAGCAGACTTTCCACTGAGAAATAAATGCTGCTGGCTCTGCTACTGATCTGTTAATTTGATGCTGGGTAGGTCACATAAATGACTGGAGCCCTGTTTCTCCCTCAGGAACTAATAGTGGTCTGCTTGTCTTATATGGGTTCCCCTTCTCAGAAGCTATTTAGCTCATGCACAGTCTCATAAAGGTATGGCATGACTCAGTGAGAGCATGGATACTGCGATCTTGTCCTTGATGTCCTCTGTGTTGTGCTGCAGGGACCTATCGGTAGTATCAGTAGTGCTGGTGCCACAGAGGTCAATGAAACTCTCAGACCAGGCACTCCCCAGTGACTCTTGTCTGAGACTCTGGATAATCTCCAAACGTGCCAACTGGATTCGGTCTTGTACAAAAGCCAACAGAGCTGATGGGTTCCCTGGAGTTTTTCTCTGCTGTACTTGCCTGAGGATGAGAGCTCAAACCCCTGCTCCTCTGCATAGTTCAGAGCAAACAACAGGCTGCAAGGCACTCCTGGGCTGGCCTCACCACCATTCTTGGCAGGGTTGTTTTATCTTTTAAAAAATACTAGTCATTGGGACAGGTAGCTGCTCAAATATTAACAACTCTGGAAGTAAATACATTTTTAAAATTAGTGAATCTAGATATTTCCAGTGTTCAGTGACAGCTCACTGAGATTTGCTATAGATTACTATTTTTCATTTAGACAACTCATCTACACCAGTACCACAGTAGGTGCTTGAGTGTTCTCCTTGTACCTAGTCCATTATATTTGGGTGAAAACACCTCTGATGAGGAAGTGAGTCGATGCCATTTTCACAGACAATGCTCTGCAACACTGATATCTTGATAGTCACTGATGAATAAAAGTCATCACCTGTAAGTCATTGTGTATGCCAATCAACCAGAATGAGAACCATTTTTTCACAGAAAAGATTTTTTAGTGTAAGTTTCAGTTATCAATGTGGCATTTGCATTTATTCTATCAGCTTGATTTAAAAAAAAAAGACATCAGATCAAATTTGACATCGTAATTAGAATTTTTTTTAGTCAAGATTCTGAGAACGCTTGAAGGCTAAAGTAAATGTGTCTATAAAGATTTAATAAATGTTTCTATTAAATTTATGTTCATTCTCCAAGGGATATTTTTAATGGCAGTAGAATTAGTTCATTTAAAGACATAAATATAATACTAGCCATATTTTCAAACAAAAAGGCTTCAAAGGAGCATTGGTGCTTTCTCATGATACTGCTCTAGTTTTATAAAATCACAGTAAAATGCAAACCTCTTAGTGTGAGATTTCAGAAGTTAAATGCAATTAATTTCAATTACTCTTCCCTTTTCCCTATTCTTGCTCCTCCTCTCCTAGACGGTATATTTAGGGTTAGCCAAATAACAGAAAAGAGCATGCTGTATATAGTCTCTACATTATATAAATATGTATCACTTATGTATAAGTAGATATAGTTTATCCCAATTAGACTGTAAAAAAGCACAGACCAAACAAGCAAATCCAGTAACAATTGTCACAAGTAAATCTAGCAGTGAGGGTTGACTTTTTCATTTTTCCTCTCCATCGACAGAGTTAGGGCTAAGCTCAGTAAACCAAATAGGAGTCTGTGCCTACATTCACTGGAAGTTGCTCTGGACAGTTACACAGATGGAACTGAGATTAAAATCAAGCATGGGAAACACTGCTGTCTATGAACAGGTAGCAAAGCTTCTTTTGACTTTCTTGGAGATTGAAACATCAGCACGTCCTCGGTAGTATACCTTTTCTTCTCTAAAAGGACGTTCTTCTACTGTGTACTCTCTTCTATTTTTGAATGCCGATAGACACCCTCTTTTCCTCATTGCCACTGCATCTCAGCACCTTCAACATGTTTACTAAATATTCTATTATCTGAAACCTATTTGCTTTCTAATCTTTCTCCAAGGATAGACAGGCATGCACTGAAATGTTGTCTGGTGATTATTTAGGTTTATTTCATTACATTACATTAAGGTGCTCTGTATTTTCAACATAGAATGGAAGATCAAAGAACGGTACCTCGCAGTGTATCAAAGTTTTGTTCCTTGTTTCCATCTGAGAACTGCAAGCCCCAAAAATGCATTATCAAGCTGAGTGAAGCACTTTTTTGACAGAAAAAGGCAAGGTTTAGACTAAAATGAGCTTCTATTTTCCTCTTCTATCAGCTGAAGGAATAGTTTTGACTTTCACACAGCAAATGAGGAGAGAACTTTCCCCAGCCAGTTGCTAAACATGCACAACCACAACTCCTTAAATCCCACCCAGTAACCATGCACTTCCCTCTCCATGGAAAGCTGCAGGAGATATGAACCCATTCTGTCTATGTTTCCAGCTGACCAAAAGCCTCGGGTCTGTCTTAGTGCTAGAAGATAAAATATCTTCTGTGAAGAGGTGAAACATGTTAGCTCAGATTAAGAACAACATTGATGCAGTCTCGTACTTCTTGTCTACCTGAGGTCTGGTCAGAGTCTCTGGGCTCCGGACTGGAGCGCACCCTATACCCTGTGTGCCTACGCAGCTGTCAGGCTAAGGAAGGGTATCGCACTTGCCTATTAGTTCCCAAGCTTGCAAGGTTTTCATTACTTTTGCTGCTCAAATGATTTTTTCTGCTCCTTTATGGGTCTGCTGATCTTGTGCTGCAAAAGCCTGAAACTGTCAACCTGTTAAATTAATAGCAGCTTTATCAGCCCATTATTTCCAACATCTGGCTGGTAATGCAGAGCAATAACTATTAGGCAATAACGTCAGTTTCTGATTAGAAAAGCTAATATTGTACTAGCAATAAACTTTGTTCACACTGCAGCAAAGATGCATCGGATGAGATCTGAGAAGGGCTTTGCAGTACCCAAAATAAACCAGCCAAAGAAAACAATAGTAATAACACAGAAAGGTTAAAAATAATGCTCAAACAAAACAGAAACCAAAAAGAAAATTTCTGTTTCTAAATTCTTCACAGCACATAATAAGCTTCTACCACATTTTCCCATGCAGTGACCAGCTCAGTGGGAATTAATCTGACTGCTTTTGGAGAAAGATGATGTTAATCTGGAATAGGCATTTGAATTCAGTCCTGTCTTAGTCCTTCAGCATGGGTTCTTTAATTTTGCTCTCTTCTTCCACTTCTGACTTCCCATGTTGAAGACATTTTCAGGTGAAAGCTGTCTGCAGAAGAAGCTTCAAGCCTGAAAGGTTTTTCAGATCCCTGCAACATCAAACTGTTGCCCCTGTCAAACAGGCTTCTGAGAAGTGAAGGCTTCTCGTTTCTCATTCTGGACCTAGTAGGAATTATTCCATTTTATACCCAAGTTTTTTCTGGGCGCTACTGAGGGTATAAATAAAAGCAGTTCAGAATTCATGAGGGGCATCTGACTATTTTCCATTTCCAGCTGAGGACTGAATTTTGCTCTCTTCAGTCAGTGTGCAAAGCAATGCCACTGAAATGAATCACTAACTCCAGCTGTGGTTGCAACTGAAAGCTCCCCTAAACAACAGAAAATCATTGCACCGGGTCCACAAACCCAGCGCCTCTCCAGGATGAGAGAACACAATGAGAAAAGGCAGGGAACTGTAACTGGGAGACAGGAGAACATTAGGTGCTAGAAAGTTAAAGGTAGAAAAACAAACCCATGGGCAAGATGCTTCTGCAAAGGATTGGGTGTCCTTGGATGGGCCTCCTTGAACAGAGCACCATGAGGCGCTGAGAATATGAGTGTCCCAAGCACTTTTCAGGACTGCAAAGACAGACAAAGCCGTATTTTGAAAGGGCTGCAGCTATTGTTCAGCTCATAGGGAAGTTTTTTAGCACTAGAAGGTCTTCTGGATGGATTTGTCAACCTGGAGGTGGTTTCTTTAGAAGAAATTACTACAGTTAAATGCCCAATAAAAAGATTTTCAGAATGTAGTCAGGGATAACACTAGTCCTGATAAATCGGGCTGATAAGCCAAAGGTTTGTTCTGTGTGAATGACCTGAGAATATCAACTGCCTTGTAGAGTATGGTTGAGCTACTTAGATGTCCTCAAACATCTGAACATCTTTTCATCTCCAGTATGTATTTAATAGCCCCTTTCTGATGTCTTTTCCCTCTGCTTTCAATTTTGAAGTGTTTTTTTTCACATAGCGCTTCTTTAATTTTGGTTGAGCACTTCCAAGGACCTTGCCCTGGTTCTCCTGAGTGTTTAGTGGTGGCAAGGCTGACCTGAAGTCTCTAGGTTTCAAGCTTCTATTAGGGTTACTAGTAGTTGAAATCAGGAAGCTTTTGAAATGCTGGTTGGAAAAAAAAACAGGTGAAGAGGGGACTTCGGCCACCTTTAGGCTGCAGCTTTGAACACACTGATAGTACTCAAGCAAGCACATGAAAGGCACTTCAGAAAGTCAGACCCTCCAATATTGCCTGGTACAATTTCTTACACTGAAGAAAATATTCCACCTACAAGAAACTCCTTACAAGAAAGAGGGTGAGGGAACAGTGGGAAAAAAATCCAACAGGAAACTAAATTAATTAAAATGCAATCAGAAAAAAGCTATACATAGGTACCTTCTTGAATGCCTTCTCCCTGGAAAAAAAATGACAAAATTGCTCCAGTTCAAATATAGACTCTCTTGAAAATTCTCAGATAAGTGATTGATTTATCATTTATTTTTAATGTGGAAAAGAGATATAAAAAGAAATATCTTTATATTTAAGGCCTGATCCCACACCTGCACCTTTCTGTAGAGGGAATGAGTCAGAGTAACTGATTCAAATTCAAGTGTCAGTGGAAAAGGTTTTGAAAGAGTGGTAAAATAAATAGTAACAAATGTGTGAGACCAGATGCTACTCATGCAAGAGTTTTAAAGGAAATCAAATGGAAAATCTGTAGTATGCTGCCTTATGTTTAAATCAGCCATAGTACCAACGGAGTAAAAGGCAGAAAATGTGACCTAAATTTTAGAAAGAAGCCTATGGGGATTCAAAGAGCTACACCTCAGTAAACCGGACTGGGATATAGAGGAAATTAGTTTAAATTGCACAAACAATAGAGTTTATGGACATGTGAATAAATGTGATAAAATGAGAATGAATCCAAATGACAAAAGGATGTCATGCTTCAGGAGTGCTTGCCAGTTTGTCACTCGTGAACAAGGACAGGAATCAGTGTGGTCCTAGAAGGTACAATGGGGCATCTGAATTTCCAAAAACCTTAAACATGAACAACAAAAGCTGGTCAGGAAAAGAAGCTGCCATGCAATACAAGAGCACGTCCCACCCCACTGTGAATTAATAAATGTGCAAGTAGTTAGAAGCAAAGGGTAGGGATAAGGAGACAGTCCTTGGAAAAATGTCACATTCCCGAGGATTTGGGGTTGTTCCACCTACCCATAAATGACATGGAAAGGAAGTGAATAGTGAGGGCATAAAGTTTTCCAGTATAAAATTACTTCTTTGTGAGATGTTGCAGAAGGATCTCACAAGAGTGTGTGACTGGCTACTAAAATATCAGGCGAAATGCAATATTAATATATGCAAAGCAATGCACTCAAAAAACCCACTAAGAATACATAGACATGGATAAGAGCTAAATTAGCTCCAAAAAGGACCTTGAAATCACTGGGGACAGTCCTGTGAAAATATCTGCTCATTGCTTAGGCATCAAATCAGAAGAGTATTCATGATTATGAGGAAAGTAATAGAGACATTATTGCAATGATGTTTAAAGCTATAGGGTACCTTAACTTGGAAGAATATTAAGAGCAATTCTGGTTATCCCATCTCAATAAAGATATAATAGAAGTAAAAACAATTCAGAGAAGAGTGATGATGATTAGAGGCATGGAGCAGTATCCATATGGAAGTTGCACAACAAAATTAGGAGCCACTGTCCTAGGTAAAAATGATTGAGAGAGAAATGCAATAAAGAGCTATAAAAACATTAATGGAATAGAGCTGTTGAGCAGGGAAATAGCTATTCTTTATTTCTCATACAACAGGAGCTAGAAGACACCTAATGAAATAATCACACAGAATTAAAACAAATAATTAAACCACATGGACATGGATTCAAAGAGTAACTGCAGTAGAAAAATTAATGAACAGCTATTAAATACAGTATACAGATGAAATATTTTGGTCAGGATGACCCTGAAGGTGCAAAATATTTAGAGACTGGAAGTGGTACAAGTGGAAGGGTCAATCTATGTATGTCTTGTATCCTTATATTATTTCCTTAAGCTCCTCTCGCTGAGTGTAGGAGAAAGGATGGAGCTTCAGTTTGATGCAGACCTTGTGTTCTTACTCCCCCTCTTCACCTGCTTTCATCTGCTTTCTTCCAAACACACATTATAACTGAATTGATGCAAATCTGGGGGCTCTGGAGTGGGTGACTAGGTGACCTTTTCAGAGGACACACAGTCCTTAAACTATTATATATATAAAGCTGTGTCGGGAAGTAAATTCCTCTATAAACAATAATATTGGATTTACAGGACATGGCGTTCACTTATTTCTAAGTAGGTTATACTCACATATCCACCATGTCTCCTTACACACTGCTCCTGCCTTCATGAAGCCGTACTTTAACCTCACATGCACCCATTTTCTTCTGCATTGTTCTGCGAGAATTTCTATGGTAACCGTTACTGGAACCCATCCACCTCAAAAAAAAACCAAACCAAAAACCCAAACCCCTGTATTTTTTATGAAAAAGATATTCCCTCTTGATCACATGGGTTATTTGCCCTACCATAGCACAGTGGGGAATTACAGACAACAACGAGCAGCAGGGAGCGAAAGGTAGGTGGCGACTACATCAACACTGCTGCCAAATGTGTTTCTCAATCTACAACCTTGGTACAAGTCATATAATTAAGGAGAGAGAATCTGGCCCTGAATTATTCATCCTCATTCCACTATGAATTCACAGTCATTGAATATGGGCAAAAAACTCTGCTCGTCTTAATTGCTGTCCGAATCTCTCATCTCATGAGGCACCAACAGCTCCCATCAGTCTAAGCTGACAAAGTTAATGTGTTTTGCATCATGATCTGTTCCTTTAATAAAGATTCTGGTCTCCCTGGGTTTAGCTCAGTAGCTTTGCATTACACATAATCTCCTTAATCAGAGAACAAAAAACTAGGTTAAAAGAATGCTAAGGCAAGCTCATAATCACAGGGAAACTCACAGTGCAGGCTCCAGCCTTTGCTAACCAAGCACAGCAGGTCACATTAGACCTCTCGGGTTTGCCTGCACCAGACAACCCACACACAATCCTGTGAGGTGCTTTGCTCCTTCAGGACCCTCGCAATGGCAAGGGTACTCAGATCCTCCCAACTGCTATGTGCCTTCAAGGGCTGGAATATGACTATGAATTGTATTGCTTTCATTACCCAGTTTCGCCAACCTAACATCGTTTTAATTAATTTTATATGTGGTTTGTATTACCTTGGGTTTTTTATTATTTAGGAACTTTTCAATTAAAGCTAGATAAATCATTGGAAACACAATATTAATGCAGAAAATTGTACAAAACATGACAACCCTCCCTAATGAACTCGCTTTGCACAGAAATACTCATATAGCCATACCTTTCTCTCTCTCAAACGCCTAAATTACCATACACGCCAGTGACAGAAGGGAAAGTTTTCAGGAGTGTCGTTGGCTATTCATGTGGCATGCTCTGTTTTGCAGGACCCCCCAAAGCAGAACATCATAAATTCAACAGGAATTGAATTCCGTGGTTAATACTGGTGTCTGGAACCAAATGCTAACACGGTTTTGGAACTATCTTTTGTATTAAAACAAAAAAATAAATTCCTGTGGCAGGAAATGCTTATTTCTATGGACACTTTTAAATTTTTAGTAGGAAATGAAAAATGAAATTTTAGCCAGGGAGAAGAGGTCTGTTCCCTAATGAAATATGTAGTTTACTAGTTCACTCACTATGCCCCCATTCTCCTTCACAGACCTTAATCCCCTACCAAACCATAGTCCCATCTAGGTATTGTAGACAGGAAGACCATACTGGAAAACTCAGAGAAAGACCACCATATGTAATCTGAGATATAAATTATTACAGTGGAGAAAAATGAGAGATTCCTTGGGAAAGAGACAGGTTTTGTGAAAAAATCTTCCCTAAAACTAAATTTTCTTTCCATCACGTTTAGACAACAGGGACTCAGTTGAAAGGAAACCCAAAAAGATGAAGTTTGCTGATTCCTGCTCAATCCTGATGGATACAGCTGGGAAATTAGCCTGCTGTGATGCACATTCTGGTGTTCTATTCTCTTTAACCATCAGATCCTGCAAGCCTCCTGGTCTCTTATGATCCTTGCAGTCTAGGCGTTCTCACCTTGTGAGTCACAAGGGATCTGAGTTTCTTTTTCTCAGCACCATGTTTTAACAGTGACCTGAGAGCTGTTTATATCAGCAAAAAAAATAGCATTAGGAAAAAAAGCACTTAAACCAGCAGATAGACTATACTCGCCTCCTTATAACCCTAATACCATGTCTGTCTTTTGCAGACACCCTCAGCAGGCTTTTGCATATCCATTTCCATGAAATCTTTTATTTATTTTCAATGCTGTAGACATGTCATCTTCATGATTATCCCTTTATAGCCTCCAAATATTTGCTGAATGTTGGCTTATCCCAAGTCTTATCATGAGCTTTTATACCTATCTTGGCATTCCTTTATAGGCATGTTGTTTCTACATTCGGCATAAATATAGAGACACAAACAGGTATAGATATAGATACAGATATAAACCACATGAGGGTGGATATTCATCCTAGTTAAAATTCAGCTGGTAATATCTGAAATTCAATGTATTCCATAAACTCATATATTGACAAGTCAATAAAGGTCAACATAGATACAGTTCAATATTCTTCACATTTGGTTGGGTCTAGATGAATTTCTGAAGGATTCGCAGCATTATGTATGATGGTCTTAGAGATATTCTATTACACATAGTCCTTTATCGACCGACGAACTGTAGAAATAATATAGGACTGCTCTCCAAAATTCAGAGAAGAAAACATTTAAATGAGCAAAGCTGTTTCAAGATCCAAAGACAGACTATTATAAAGCATCAGGTTATGAAGAAACATTAAAAGGCAGAATCAACTTTAACAACTGAGAATCATTTTTATGATAGCCATAGCTCGCTATGAAACCCACTCTACACACTCACTTAAATCATGATGGTTTTTGCCGTATTTCTCAGTTGTGCTAAGAATATCTTTACAAGGATAAAAAAGGGAAGCAATAAATAGACAGACAATAGTTCTGCTTTAGATTTTTTCCATTAAAAAGTTGTGAATCATTTGTAATTTATACTCAAATTAAGATCTGAAGAGGAAATTTCTAAAATTAAGGTCAGTGAAAGGCAAGTAGCTATTACATATTTTCAGTCAATGTTTCAGAAAGGCATGGTACTTTACTGCAAACTTTATGCAGTAAGCATACTACCACTTTGGCCATTTTCCCTAGGAGGACTGTTGGACCTGAAAAGGGAATTGCTCCGTGAAGATGCTAGACCAGAAACCATGAAATATCATTTCTCTTTCTAGGTTTACCTACAGAGGGGTAAGTAGCTATTACATATTTTCAGTCAATGTTTCAGAAAGGCATGGTACTTTACTGCAAACTTTATGCAGTAAGCATACTACCACTTTGGCCATTTTCCCTAGGAGGACTGTTGGACCTGAAATGGGAATTGCTCCGTGAAGATGCTAGACCGGAAACCATGAAATACCATTTCTCTTTCTAGGTTTACCTACAGAGGGGCGGTAGGCATTTCAGTTGCAGATAGACACTCAATATATCTGCTTGTCTGACACACGATATCAGCAACAAGTGAAGGCCTTGAGTGTGTTCATGTCTGATACTAGAGTTCCCCAGTGCCTAGGACTGTACTTATGGCATGCTCAGGAACATATACTCAGCAAATACATATTACATCTTATGGATCTCTTGTGCATTTGGGACTCAGTTTCTCTCTCTCTCTCATGCCTC
>NW_009260595.1:914806-922222 GCF_000687185.1 Egretta garzetta | reverse complement strand
GCAGGGATTATTCATCTGCTCATCCTTCCATGAGCGCACCTGGACCCAGGCTTCCAGGTAGCTCTAATTTTATGAGGGTGTATTTATTTATTTCAATCCCAGAGAAATAATATTTGGCTGAGGGAGTGAAGTGCCAGTCATTTTCTTTACTGAAATGATGCCAGTGAAAAAAAAAAAAAAACCAAGATGGGGAGGGATAGGTTAATTTTTAAAACCAGATTTTAATAAAATGTACAGTATAATGAAAATATTTCCTATTTCTGATTTGCACAGAAAAAGAATAAAGAAAATAAAAATAAAAATAACCTTTTCATTTTTTCAGTGAAAAAGCAGCTGGGCTGGCCTGTGAAATACAAATCAGAAGGCTACATATGATGAGTCCTATGATAGCAATGTTAACATTACAAAGACATCCTTTCCCGTAAAGAGTCTGTTAACCATTGATTCTGACTTTTCTGCTGACTAATATGTAGGAACCTAGGAATTTGTACAAGATTTGGTAGTATTTTACTCACGTGGAAGAAAAATTTCCATGAGCATGTGCTATATTCTTAAGCATTTTTCTCTCAAGGGCCAAAGCCAATTTTATGGTTTATAATTTTTTTCCTGCAATACCACCTGCCCAAACTAGATGGTCAGATTATTTCCATTTCTTTCACCTCCTCAGAGGTTTGTATTACTCCACATCGGTAATATAAGAACATCCTATTTTCCACCTCCTGCAGCCCTGGTACTCTGTAGAGTTTATACTGTTTACAATTGATTTCCCACTGATAACTCCCATACGACCCAGTGAGCTGCCAGGCATGCTACACTGGAGACATCTGATGAACCTCAGCTGCTCTGTCAGGCTCAAGCACCTTACAGACCATAGAAGTCTTTGCCCAGAGGAGAAAAAAAAAAAAAAAAAAAAAAACAAACCAAAACCACAAACCAACAAACTTTCCAGATTCTCTTTATCTTTACTTGGTTAGTGTCTTGCTGTGCATCATTGACCAGCTCTTTTTTCCCCCTGATATTCAAAAAAATCACTCAAGAAAACCTTTCCAAGTGCAATTAGTCCTGTTCACTTGGATTCAGAAGCTGACAAAACAAACACCGATTTAAACAATGACAGAGACAGTTAAGGTTAATATTGAAGAGATTAACAAGTTCCCTAGTGGAAAAAAGAGGCTCAAGAAATAACTCAGTTGCTTGCTCTTCTTACTGCGTCTTCTCCAGACATCCTGACCAGCTTATTTTATAATTGCCTCCCTCAGTTCTCATTTGTGTTACAGGGATAGCTGTACTCTCTTTTGTCCACTCCTTGTATCCTAGAGAAAACATATTATAAGAACTACAAGGGTTGTGGTGTTGCAAAATAGGCAGTTATCATTAGCTTTAATCAGGCCATGAGAATTTTTTTTTGTAAAGATATAACATTACGGGGTGAGGGGTTCTTCCAAAAATATCTGGTATTCATATAACACAAATACAAGTTTTCAAAATTAAAATTCAGCTTAATGCAACATGTTTTATACAGAGCTTTTTATTAAATATAGAAAAAAATCTCCTTGTCTTAAAAAATCATTTTAGTTGAAAAATTATGTTTTCATAAAGACAGACATGGAGGGGGGAAAAGTTCAGCCATCCCTACACAAATTATTAATACCGTTAGTGAGTTTGCTAAATTAGTAAGTTATAGGAGGACTAAGAAAGATGATATGACTTAAATCTGAAAAAAATATTAGCAGAATCAAACTCAGCTAATATTCAATTGCTAATATGAAATGAAATTATACCCATGCATAAAGTTAAGCACATGCTTAACCACTTTGCTAAATTCTGATCTGAGTCCAAGCTCAAATGACAGCAAATATTAGTCTTCATATTTTGTGCATAGAATGAGAGACACCTGAAGGTAGCTGGTAGGTTGATTAGTATGTGAAATAACAGTCTATTAAAATGTAAATTAAATAAATGCTACTGCCTGGAAAATAAATGAGTTTTTAGCAACTGTCATCAGACCTGGATTCCACCTTTAGCCTCTCTGAGCTCTTGTCAGCTGGATTCCAGCCCAGATGAAGTGGGCAGGAGAGCACGGTAACCTAATGAGAATAAATGGGAATTAGTTTAGCACTCTCACGCAGCTAAATTATCCAAAGATTAGTTACCTGTTTGGAGCGGACTACCCAAGGATTTATTCACTAGAAGAGTGTGCAGGCAGAGTCCAGCATTTTAACCAAAAAGGTACTTGCCATGGACTTAGTAGAAAATAATTTGAATTGCATTAAGATTCTCCTCAGCTATGCCTCAAAGTCCAGCTTCTTGCTTAGAAATCTCCCAGATCCTAGCTTGTGCGAGAAAACATGGGACTGGTCTTAGTGTGTGAATCACAGCCTCTCTGTCGCTTGCATCTTTGCATTTAAACACCTGCTGCTCTTGTTGAGCAAAGCTCTGGGTGCAGCTCTGCAAAGACTGAAAAGTGGCAATTTTTCACTCATGAAAGTTCAAAGCAGGATTGGAGACATGCGCTGGGCACTGTGTTCTGGGCAGGTTTGTGAGGGGAACCCTCCTACAGCTGTCTGGGAGAGGGAAGATGTAGACACAGCCTCAATGGAGTAGCACAATGGTCATGCTTGCACTTAGAGAGCACAGACCCCACCATGCCAGCAGCACCAAGATATCACAGAAAGCAGTGGCTTCCTGCCCTCTCCAGGAGGCTCCAGCACTGTCTGGACAGTCACTAGGCAACGTGACATCTCAGCAAGTACTGCAGGATGAGGTTGTGAGAAAGTGCTGGATGTCCATCAGGTCCCATCAGCTCAATCCATTCAAACACCATCCCAAATGCGGGCGCACGTGTAGCAGAGGGGAACATACTGAAAATGCAGGTCACAGTCCTGGGAAATGGAGCACAGTCCAGAGGGTGGATTGCAGAGCTCCACTGAATTCCAAGTTTTGTGCGCGTGTGACTTCTTTGTATTAACATTTTCAACTTGGTTATTTATATGTGCCCAAGATCTCATGTATAAGCTTATATGTGTCTGAGGAAAGAACAGTTAATTCAGCCTTTGATTTGGGTGCAGCCCTTAATTCAGGTGCAGTCTTCTGCCACAAATCAGAGTCCTACGCTGCTAACCTGGCATGAAGATGAAGAAAATAATAGCTTTCCAAAAGCCTGTTATGCTATATGTTTCCCCTAGAGAAACATCTCTAATAACTGTAACCATTTTTGATAACTAACATAAACTGATTTTCTCTTAATAGTGCATCTTCCAGCACGATTAATATGTCTAAGGAGTAAAACAAAAGCTCTCTTGAGTTATCAAAACACAACATAAGCACAGGGCAAAGCTCTTTGTATTACTAAATTGCAACCCTTGGTGTTCATTAAGGAAAATAGTTTCCTGTTTGCTTTGAGCTAACCTAATGCAGTGGGAAAGTGGATAAGAAAGCGGGCCTCTGCTGTAAACCATTGAGTTTTACCCTCAACAGATAGAAGTGCCTGTTGCCAGAAAGCTGAATAATGATGATTTTTTTGACAGAGAAAAGAAAAATCACAGAGTGCACTACACTATTATTCTTACTCTTCCTGTAAAATATCACAGAAGACAAATTGTCCAGGTGTTAGAGTGCAATCATGGGACTTGAAAGACGGGCATTTATTTTTGCACAATACCACAGGCTTCTTGGGTGACCTGAGCAAAAACTTCCTATGAATAACATTCTACTAGTTATTTAAATACCTGATAAGACCTACAGTCTGCACTTCAGACAGCTAACTTCCATATCCTAAAATTTCACTGTCAGCACCAGAGGTGGCTGCCTCTCTTCAGTGATTTATAGGAAATTTCTGACTTTGAGCGTTTGAATGGCATCTGAGGTAGATCCCTATAGTAACTGAAGATAAATGGTGTGAAGATTCCCCTTAGGGTTAAAAATCCATAAAAGAACTTAGGTTGCTTGTTCATCTGTTTCTAAAACTAAGTAATCATAACATACAGCCTACACAAAGGGGTAAAGATTCAGTAGTGTAAGAAAAGTACTTTGAAGTTTTAATTTTACAGGAACACAGACAGGGGAGGTTACATTTGCCACTGATACTCAACTGTGCAGGCAGGTTGTCCTCAACCCAAATTCTAGGTGGACTAGGTGGAGCCAGCAAGTCCCTTCTGAAGTCCTCCCCTAAAGCTGAAATAAATAATAAAACAATAAAAAAGGTATTACCAAGAATGAACACAAGATTGATATAATTAAAATCAAACCAGCATTAGTGAGCTTTATCCAAAGCAGATCAAACTGTTCAAAGAAAGATATAACTTTGGCTGGGTACCAACTAATAGAAACAGATTCCTTGTTGAGAAAGCGCATGAGGGTAGAGCCAAAGGAAAGCAATAAGCCGTTATTTCACCCCATATGTACAGGTGGGATTAATTTCTTAATCTTTTTCTTTTTCAAAGCAGTCAGATTACTTATCACATAAATTTGTCATATAACAACAACATATTTTGTCCACTAGAGACTCTGGATAGGCATCAAAGCACCACCCTCCTCCACCCCCCACTCTGCTACCCTGGCAGTGCTCCCACCAGCCAACTGCCTGGCCCAGCAGGTCACAGCGCTGGACCTGCCACCGCTTCATATAAAAGATAAACGTGCCTCCCCCCAGATGCAGCAAAGGGGTGAGGTGGGAGTCAGCACAAGCACAGCTGTGTGTCTCAGAGACTGCACGAGACTTGACAAGCCTAATTATGGGGAAGGCCTCCCCTAAAAGCTCCTCTCTCAAATTTATTGGGTGGCTGCTGTGAAGGAAATCTTGCTGATGGTTTTCTTGTCTTTGTCTCGTATCTTCCTTGGCAAAAAAGGAACAATCTTTGGTTCCAATATCTAATTATTTAATCTCTGATAAAAATCAGTACTTTAACAGATACATTACTGTGATGATGGCCAGAAAACCAATGTTCCTTGCAAGGAGAATCATGGAAAGGTGAAGAAAGCTTTGCTTTTTCATAACTGCTGCCAATAATAATCTAGTGAATCTAGTGAGTTTGAAGTGCCAGCTATAGTTTCTGTCACCTTGAATCCAATGAAAAGTGAAACCACTCTCTGTGGCAAGGACTTGTCTTTGTTCTTTGCCTTTAGACACATTCGCACAATAGAACTATGAACCATGACTCTGATTTCTAAGCACTATACACAAATAGCTGTTATCTGATTAGAAAGTAAAGACTAAGCTCATGTCCTTAACATGAATCTGATTTTGCTCAGTTTTCACAATACATTCACGACCTGAATGAGAGAAAAAAGCATACCTGGCAGAAAAGAGATGATGACCCCTTTACCTTGAAAATATCATTTGAATTCTAAGAGCACAAAGGAAGAGAAATTAGGCCTGGTTTTTATCTTTACCCAAGCTTGATTAGGTCATAGAAAGTTCAGGTAATACTCATGCCTCACAGCCACAATCATCACAGCAGTAGAGAAGCTAACAGAACAGAAAGAAATGAATAGAAATTAAAACTTTTTAACGAATATTCCAGCTGCCTGATTGCAAAGAAAAGCTTCAAAATAAAAACTGTCTAGAAGTATATCGACACATTCTGTTCTGATTAGCATCCAAATTATGTAAGTCAGCAGCACAGCCAGTGAAAACTATTACCTGAAAGAACTCCCCTCACTTAAGATGTTTTGAGAGGAAAGCTTTAATTTAAAAACTGTGATGACCGTGCATTTAAATATTTTAAATTATCATTATCATGCATGAGACTGCATAAACAATCTTCCCTGCATTCTTTTTTTCTCAAGTGACTAGGGTTTTCTTGTTTCTGTTCTTTTTTTTTAACTTAATGCCGTTGCAAAGTAAGGTTGTCCAAATAGACCACAGAGGTTCAAAAATCAAAGCTGGTATTTGCCACCTTTTGCAAAAATTACTACTGATAAGGATTGGGGTGGGGAGTGCGGGGCAGGGAGGTGAAAAATAGTTAAGCAAAGACATTCTGGAGTGATGTCATTTTCCAGAAGTGACTGGATTACTGGACTCTGACTATGTTTTTTAAAGACTCCCAAGCTAGAGGCCTAAAATTAAGGCGTGCAAAAACATTAGCTCCTTTTTAGTATTGCCTGTATAGCTTCAATTCTTGACTCAGACTGTCCAGATTTCCCAGTAGCTTGTTAAGCTAAAGGGCCTATCCTTATAACATTTCACAGCCTACACAGAACCTTTTAATCCACACAAGCAGCTGGCACTCTTTATGCTATTGGAGAGGCCACAACTGCCCATTGCTTAGATTAGGTGACTCAGTTGAAAATTCAGCATAAACAAAGCACAAAAGAGAACAGAACTGATACCTCTAGCAAGCCATCAGCTGCAGGAAAGAGGCAATGAACTTTAGGTTAGACATTAGAAAAATTTCTTCACAGAAAGGATTGTCAGGCACTGGAATGGGCTGCCCAGGGAAGTGGTCGAGTCCCCATCCCTGGAGGTATTTAAAAGACGGGTAGACGAGGTGCTTAGGGACATGGTTTAGTGGTGGGATGGCAGGGTTAGGTTAACGGTTGGACTTGATGATCTTAAAGGTTCTATGATTCTATAATTCTTGGCTTAGAAAATCACACAGAGAACTGGACATCACTGTATTAGATATCAAGAGAAGTTTTCCCACCAGCTCTCTAAAAAGATTTTAGATTTATATTTGGGTTTGATGTCTCAGAATCTGATGTCTTTCCGTACTATAAATACACTTGCACTATAAATAGACTTATCTTTCCTTGTAAAATGTTTTGAAATCTTGTGATGAAAAGCACTAAATATGTAGCTTTATTTTTGGAGAAGCCTAAGGTGAGATAATGCTCTCTACGTAGAGATTTTGTGTTTCTGTAGAGGGGGTTGGCCTTGCACCAAAGACATGTTTTAACACTAAAAAATCTGTCAATCCCACCGCTTCTGGTCAAGGAAAACTAGTAAATCAGCTAGTACCAATCGTGATTGGGGAAAAGGAAAGACATCAGCAAAATTGCAACAAAGAAATTGCATTGACTCTGGAGCATGAGTTCTTTCATAGAATCATAGAATCATAGAATGTTTTGGGTTGGAAGGGACCCCTAGAGGTCATCTAGTCCAACCCCCCTGCAGTGAGCAGGGCCACCGCTAACTAGATCAGGCTGCTCAGAGCCCCATCCAACCTGGCCTTGAATGTTCCCAGGGATGGGGCCTCCAGTACCTCTCTGGGCAACCCCTTCCAGTGTTTCACCACACTCATTGGAAAGAATTTCTTCCTTATGCCCAGTCTAAACTTACCCTGCTTCAGTTTAAAACCATCACCCCTTGTCCTGTCACAGCTGACCCTACTAAAAAGGTTGTCCCCATCTTTCCTATGGGCCCCCTTTAAGTACTGAAAGGCCGCAATCAGGTCTCCCCACAGCCTTCTCTTCTGC
>NW_009260595.1:911068-911489 GCF_000687185.1 Egretta garzetta | reverse complement strand
TCACTTCCACCTCTAGAGCCTCATACCTGTTTCTCAGAGGCACCTGGGGAGAAGCAGTGGGCAAGGAAACAGTTCTCCGCCTGCCCCGACTGCGGACCAGTTTCCACTCACTGCTCTCCTCTGAGGCCCCTCCTTCATCCTGATGGGGGGGGGATGCTAGTTCCCTTTGATCTGGAGCCTTTTTTGGTGACTGCTCCTGCATAGATATCTGGGAGGACAGGGTGCGGCTCCACCAGTCTATTTCCTGCTCCGCTTCCCTGATGCTCCGCAGCCTGTCTACCTCTTCTCTTAGCTCTGCCACCAGGCAGAGTAGGTAGTCCACTTGGTCACATCTTATGCAGGTGTTGCCCTTGCTGGTGTCTGTTTCCAGCGCCAGCTGGTGGCACTCCCTGCAGCCAGAGACCTGGACGGCTGCGTGCTT
>NW_009260595.1:904263-910825 GCF_000687185.1 Egretta garzetta | reverse complement strand
AGGTGAGGGGGGAGGCGGGCTCGGGTGCCCTCTCCCTCCCTGCGCTTTTGCCTTCACGGTTCTGCCGCTTTTAGGAAAGGGTCCCCCGGCGCGATCCTCCGCTCCGGAGCTCTTCGCCTCAATGTCTTCGCCTTTCCTGAGAAATTCAACATGCTAAAATGTCTTCGCGCTATTCTTGATTTAGCTAATCCAAATGTAGGTAGAAGTGACACCAGATGAGTCAGGCACACTGTCTGGACTCAAACTCTGAATTTTGAAATGATAAACACACAAAAGTTTGCTTGGATGTTTCAATTCAACAGTTAAAGCAAAAGCCAGATTTACCATTTAGCTTTCAGACAACTCACAGTTGAAAATATCCAAAGGTTAAGGGGTTTGCTGAAGAGATATGTTGCTGAGATTAAATGCAAATCGTGTTGTTAGTGGAAAGGGCTAGCAGAGACATGTGGAAAGGACCACTGGGGAAACTGTGTGCAGTGGTTGCTTTATTTCATCCTCTGAAATGTGTATGCTTAGGTTTGGCCAAGTAATGGTAGCTAACATGCATTCATTGCTAGCCAGTGAAATCTCAGACAGCTTATTCCTCAGTTATTCCTTAGTTATAATCGCTCAGAAGGTGTCAACAAACAGAAAAAGACAGGCCTCATTCTCTGACAGACATAGAGAGCCCCAATTCTAGCTGGACTGCCAGGAAAGCACGAATGACGTGGTCTGTAAGACGCCAGCTCACAAGGCCTTTTGGTGTATTTGTAACTTCTAAAATGTGTGTTTGTACAGCACCTCACACAGCTCATGACTGAAAAGCTAAGGATTTCTAAATAATATTTTATTTAGGAATCTCTCCCTCATGGTTTATAAAATGATATTTAAAATATCACTAACAATGAATAATATGATCTTCCTCACTGCTAAAATTGTTTCTTCTATTCCTTTCCCTTTTTTTCACAATTTTTTTACCTCATAAATGCCTCACTCCATGTCTATTTTAGGAAAGAATATCTACATGAACTAAAATCAGAAATACCCAGTTCCAATAAGCATTGCACTCTTATCCACACCCTAGCCTGTGTGTCTGATTGGGATGTACCATTTTGAAAGGAAGTCATCTGATCTCCACACTCCATTTAATGTGTTATACCACTAATGTAGTTCTTAGTGCGAAATCAGAAAAACCTTTTTCCAGTGAGTGGGTGGGAGGAAGAGAAATATGACCACGGTCAAGGTAAACCGAAGTGATTAATGATCTGAGACTTAAGAAAAAATGAAATTGTAGCCAAAAGGAGTATGCTGTACCATCTAATGGACAAAAGATTGCAGTTTAAGTATCTGAGTAATTACTGTGTTTGGAACAAGAATGCACAATGTTTGATAATCCTTTCTGAATAATTGTAGTATTTCTCCCAGAATTTGTGTCTGATAATTGAATAGTCTGAAGGTTGCTATGGTAAACACTTAGCTTACACAACACATAGTGTAGGGAGCAGATACAAACTAAAAGAGAGACTGGTGCCTGTAAGTAAGGGCTCAAGGGAGACCATCAACTGGATAGAGCTGTTCCTGATTGACACCCGGTGACTAAAAGGCAAATCTGCCACAATTTGTATTGACAAAGTCTCTTCACAAGACCTGGCTTGAGCTTATGAATAAAGTATGTTCAGTATTTGATTATTTATCTCAGATGGCTTTCGACAAGCTGGAAAGAAGAAGGAAATTTTCTGGACAAGCCTCTTCTTTATTTTTTAAACTGCTATCATTGATTCTAACTGTCTCTAGTGTGTGTTTACTGCACTAGAGAAGCTTATGA
This sequence comes from Egretta garzetta, assembly GCF_000687185.1. Taxonomy (NCBI): domain Eukaryota; kingdom Metazoa; phylum Chordata; class Aves; order Pelecaniformes; family Ardeidae; genus Egretta; species Egretta garzetta. The sequence continues at coordinate 909,021 of NW_009260595.1, read as the reverse complement.
GAATACGATAGTTTCACTGGCACTGTGGACAGAACAGATCTGTAAGAATAACCTCTACACCAATTCCACTTGTCCCTGATTTAGCCCATTTTAAAAATTCCTTTTGTGAACCTCCTCATGTGATGATGAACTATAGCTAGGGAAAATGGCTAAAGGTTATTGAAGTTTACTGAGACTGTGGGAATTCTGTCCAGTATTTTCTTGGTCAGAGAAATAGATGTAGCATCACGTACCAGTGGAGCACAAAAAGAAGAGACTGAAGACAGCCCATAAAAATGGCAGCAGAAGGTGTTCAATAGCATATTTTTTAATAAGAGTGATTAGAAACATAAGATTACCTAGAAGTAGCCAAAGCAAATCATAAAGCTAAAAACTGGAAAAGGAAAGGAACTCTCCATGAGCAGTGGAACTATCGGAGGCAGATTGCCCATGCACCAACGTCCTACGTCACAGCCCACTGCAATCGCCTGCTCCTGCCAGTACCTCAGAACTTCATAGAATCATAGAATCATTTAGGTTGGAAAAGACCTTTAAGATCATCAAGTCCAACCGTTAACCTAACCCTGCCATCCTACCACTAAACCATGTCCCTAAGCAAAAACTTAGTTACAAAAAGCAACTTCCAAAGCCATCTTATGAGTCATTTCACTGACCTGTCCTCACAGTTTCTCCTAAACACCTCTGTATCTGCCCCGCATGAACATACCCATCCAGTAAGTCATTTCCATAGTGCCCATATCTTTCTTTTGTGTGTGTGAAGCTGCACATACTGAAACTATTTCTGAGCTCTTTGGAGTGCACTGGCGGGTTAGCAGCCAGACACAGCATGCTGAACTTGCACTGCAGCCGTTCCCTCAACAGGAGTAAGGGTGCAGGGCTTGCTCTGTCTGTGACCGGTTTTCACCAGTTGCACAGTTTTCAGTAACTACATAATAATGTTAAGGCTGACATAAAGAATGGATAGAAGGTCTAAAGTAGATATGCAGTCAATTCTTTTATCTTCGCTTCAGCCTGTCTTCCACATAAGGACAGAAACATAGGCAATTTAAATCCATACAGGGAACAAAAGCCTCTAGCCCATTTTCAGAGGTGATAATGGGTGTATTGGAGTCCAATCCCCACTGGCTTTCCATGGACCTAGGCATGCCAGCCAATTTTGTTCTATTGTAGTCTATTACTAATTTACAGAGAACATGACTTTTTAGATGCTTCACCGCACTATCTTGTCCTGTCTGCAAGGACTAGTAAGTTGATTCATCTCTTTTTTGAGGAAAGCATAATTTTTAAAATAATTTTATAAACAAAATCCTTAGTGGATATAAATATTTCACCTGTAGCTTTCCTCTTTACTCCCCTTGTTCCTGAGAAACCTGAATTGCTTATTTTTCATTAAAGGCTTGTCAAGATGAGAAGCCATCACAAAAACATTTCAAGATTTCCCCGACAACTGGCTCATTCATAATCTAATTGCACCAGCAAGCAAGAAACTCCAAAAGTCCCTTGATGGGCCATGACAGTTTTAACATGGATCTTGACAATCCTTGCCAAGAAAGCCAAGCCAACTACTGTCCTTGTTCCATAAAACATTTGTGGCGCTGGGGAGGGGAGCGTCGCATAGCCCACAAGTCTTGGACTTGACCCTACATGGAGATACATAAGGAAGCTTATTTTCCTCAGATCTATTGCTTCTAGCTGTCTGTCAGTCAAATAAATTTGTATCATCTACAGACATCTTACATTTAAGTTGTACTTTTAAGTGGTTTTTTTTCCCTCAGTGGAACACTGATCCCTTCTAAAAAAAAGACTAAAAATTTACATATAAAATGACAGCATGATCTGGGGGCTGTATACTGTTTATGCCTTAAACATCCAACCTGAAAGTTTATCCTCTTTGCTTAGTATTTTAGGTCTTAATATAGAACCAAAGAGCTACTTCTAAAAAACAGAATATGAGAATGAATGAATTCATGCTGGTTTTGCCCTCTTCCTTCAATTTACTTCAATATTGTAACATATTTTGCAAGCTAATATAGATTTTCAAAACCACAAGAAAAGGACGTGTAAATAGGAATATTTACCTACTATATTCATGCCAGAAATCTCCTGAATCCCTTTTGAAAGCTCTTTGTGGGTTTGAGACACTTAAAGAAAAGAAGCAATACCATCTGGAGTCGACAACAAAACAGGCATCAGATTTGCCACTTTATGACACTGAATACTACAATCAATAGAAATGTCAGCTATCTCACATTAACATCAGAGCAGGTAGATTTATAGGACAACTTGGTTACTGTGTTAAACCTCATCATGCTTAACAATAAAAGAGCTTTAGGCTGCCTGCCTCAAGCCAGAAGAATGCAATATTTCAATGGTACTAATCAGTTAGGATGGATTTTATAGGAAAATGACAAAAATCACAGATTTGAGCAGGTTTATATTTTCAGCATGAGGCGTCTCAAAAGGAAATTTAGTCTCCCACCACAGATACGTGTCTAAAGAAGTAGAATGATTTTTTTTCTCTGGAAGGGAAGGGCACTCTCTCTTCTCTCAACTGGACAGGGAGTGAAAAGAAAGCTTAAGCTAGGGGCTGGAGTTAGATGAAATGACTCCCCCAAGATGTCTCTTTCTACCTAAACCCTTTTCCTGGTACTGCGGATGGAAACTTCTCACAGTCTCACTCACAGCTGACCATGCCCTCCTTCCAGGAACGTTTCCTTTTGCTACTATTTATACTGCATAGAAAAGCATTGAGATGGCTCGGGAGAAGTCTTTGGAAGTGACGAGGAACAGCATTATGCTATCAAATATGCCTCACAAATGACTTGTGGTTTAAATGATTTAATGATACAGGGTTGCTATTTCATTGGCTGGACAGATTTGGTCAAATGCCTTAACAGCACTCATGAACATTAATACCAATTCCGAGTGGCTATTCAATTCCATGTTCATAGCCCTTGTTATTCGAGTTGCTGTGTGACTGTCAGAAGAAAACAGATTGCTGTTCATTTTAATCAGTCAGATCACAGTTTTATTGAACGTGCCTGTTTAATGTGATTGCATCTTGCACAAGTGAGCGAAATGAGACAAAAAGAGCAATTTTATATCACGTAGATAATAACAGATGCGCCCCTCAGAATTCATTATAGAAATCTGTTTTGCAGCCGTATGTTCCACTTCATCTGAAATCCTTTTGTTCCCATCAGCTTCTTCCTGTGTGAAACTACCACTTTGCATTTTGCATGCATCGACTAATGGAATCTGATATTACTTTGTCCATATCCTTGGATCGCCTGCTAAATATTGAAAACCAGGAAGTCTAGTTTTCCATAACCTAGTAAAATAGCCTCCATGTAGTCACCTGTTTGTAAAGCACCAGGTGTACTTACCCTCTGTATATACCCTTTACTGTATACCTTTTAAATATCACTCTCTAATGACTGAAAAAAGAGAGCTTTAGCAGTAAACAGTTTTTAATATATTTTGTTTCCTTGGCTTTTTTTTCTACCTCAGTCTAAGCCTTCAGGTTGAGCACATCTCTTTGAAATTTCAGCTCAGCTTTTTCGTTTAAGGTGTGTTCAAATCTGTAGCCATCCAAATTCCCTTAGGACTTATATGTATGTGTATGAATCAAAATTACAGGTATCATATGCAGCTGCTTTTTCTCATAACCTTTTTTAAACACCTACGTGACTATGCTGACTAATATGTATTTTATTGGCTTGTTCCTTAGCTGATGTATATTCAAGTGGCTCCACAGATTTTAATGGAGTTGTGCCAAATTACATTACTCCAATGGTTTGGCTGAAATCCTATCTCCTTTGACATCATTGGCAAAACTCCCGTTGTCTTCAGCAGAGCAATTATTTCAATGTATATGCTCTGCATATAGGGACCCTCCTCAGCAGAATGTTGTGCAGTCAGGCAAGTGGTATGATGCCTTAGTTAGAGGCATCACATTCATCCTGTGAGGTCTGCTAGAGGTCAACACTAAAACATTAAATTGTTGACTAGACAAAAGAAGTAATAAAGGAAAGGTTGGACAAACATATTAACTTTTGCAAAAATCATTCAAAGGTGTTTCAGTGTAAATTTGAGCAGTGACTCAGAGCATTTCTTTCCATTTCTTTGTCTTCCTTATAAAGTCACTGGCTTCCCTAAGTATCTCCCTTTAGTCTTTCTGTAATTAGAAATCATAATTTTCTCTGGGTCAAGCCTGCAGGTTTATACACATCATAAAGTTGGTAAATCAAGCACTGGGGCCCAGTTAACCCTGCGTATCTGCTCCTCACAGCCCACCCATGTAGTACCTTAACTTCTATTCAAGGGCACCTTGTAACTCCTCCCATCATTCCTTCACGTTGTCTGAGCCACTTCACCTGTTCTTGGAGGCCCTGCTTGTTTCCCATAACCATATGTCTACAGCATCCACAATCTCAGTAATATTTCCCATCTCTCTGTCTCCCTCTATGACATCTGCATGAGGTTTCCACACCCATAAATCTGGTTCTCAGCATAGGGCCTAACCTAATCATCACCACCTACCCATGCTTGTGTGTGAATTCTTGCTAATGTCCGTTCTGTCCCCTGTAATCCAGGAGGAAGCAGTCTTTGACCTGCTATGCCACCTGGACATCCACAAGTCTATGGGCACCCAAGAGTGCTGAAGGAGCTGGCAGAGGAGCTTGCCAAGACACTCTCTATCATTTATCAGCAGTCCTGGATAACAGGGGAGGTCCCAGATGACTGGAGGTTGGCAAA
>NW_009260595.1:865172-903596 GCF_000687185.1 Egretta garzetta | reverse complement strand
TTGTATCAGAAATAGTGTGACCAGCAGGAGTAGGGAAGTGATCGTGCCCCTGTACTTGGTGCTGGTGAGGCCACACCTTGAATACTGGGTTCAGGTTTGGGCCCCTCACTACAAGAAAGGCATTGCGTTGCTGGAACATGTCCAGAGGAGAGCAACCAAGCTGATGAGGGGTCTGGAACACAAGTCATACAAGGAGTGGCTGAGGGAACTGGGGTTATTTAGTCTGGAGAAGAGGAGGCTGAGGGGAGACCTTATCACCCTCTACAACTACCTGAAAGGAGGCTGTAGTGAGGAGGGGGTCAGCCTCTTCTCCCTGGTAATGGATGATAGGACGAGGCGGAATGGTTTGAAGTTGCACCAGGGCAGGTTTAGGCTAGATATTAGGAAAAACTTCTTCACTGAAAGGGTTGTCAGGCTCTGGAATGGGCTGCCCAGGGAGGTAGTAGAGTCCTCAACCCTGGAGGTATTTAAAAGACAGGTAGATGAGGTGCTTAGGGACATGGTGTAGTGGTGGGATGGCAGGGTTAGGTTAAAGGTTGGACTCAATGATCTTAAAGGTCTTTTCCAACCAAAGTGATTCTATGATTCCGTACAAGCCTTTCTCCCTCTCCCTAAATCCCTCCTCTTTTCCTACTTCACTGTAAGACCTCAAGTCCACATCCAACTCATGGTACATCAAAGGCTTAATTCTTCAGCCTGCATTCTCATAGGATGCCCAATAATCTTGCAGCATATAGTGGTGGAGAAGGCAACTAAGTAAGTAAATTCTCCTCTGTTCTTTTTTCAGCCCAACTAAATGTCTGATGTATGCTCTTGGGCCTCCAAAATCTATCAGTCACATCCATTTACATCTATTGAGATTAACTTAATATTAAGATGAGGTTGTAGTGTAGATTTAAATAGTATCTTGCACAATCAGATCCTGGTCTGGGAACAATTTTGAAATCAGAGAAGTATCTTCATTCACTTAAGAAAAAAAGTCATGGGGGCTTTTTTATTTGCTTGGTTTAGTTTGACTTGACATTTTATTAGAGGGAGGGATTTTTTTATTGTTGTTGGGGTTTTTTACTGTTTAATAGAGACACTCAGATCATCTTTTTTTCCTTTGTTTGAAATTTTATCTTTACATAGTCTGGGTAGCAAAACAAAAAATCAGTCATTCAGACAATACCAGCTAGTTCCTCTAAACTCCATTGAAATACAAATAATAATAATAATTGATTTTCAGTCCTATTTCTGCAGAGGACGCCACATACTTAAGCTATTGCCTTGTTAGACTAGAGGTATGCTAGATGATAAAGGGACTCTCTCTCATGCATGTTTGAAGAGAGCAAGGGGATTTCTATTTCTTGTAAACCTGGAGGAGCCTGATAACACAGACTTTTTCTTAATCTGAAAGCTAGACTTTCACCAAGTGCAACTTTTATATCTTGAGAGACAGATGTTGGGGCTCTGAAACGTCAGAAAAACCTTCCAGTGAAAAAAAGGTGTAAATTACATTTGTATTAACAGTAAGGGGAAAGATGCAAAATCCGTATCAAAATGTTATGAATTATATTGCAGGTCTAATGTTGCTTTGTGTGTGGCATTAATACCATTGAAAACACATTGACATAAAAGCCTAATATAAACATTACCAGCCAAGGCTGAAATAAAGGCAGGAAGGTTATCATTGACAGTAAGGTTATAAACATATCAGTCTTATAATAGTGTTATAAATAAAAAGGTTGTTAATTTAACAATGGCCATATATATATATTTAAGTAATGTCAGTGTTCACACATTGCCAGCCTGTGTATCAGCATTTATATGGGGTCTCATAAAGCAGCCAAATACTTCCTGTTAACTTTTAGGAAACGATAGCGCAAACATGACCATAAACATGATTCTACTGCATAAATCAGGTCTGTACATGTGTAAATTGCATTGGTAATTTATAAATTTAAATGTAAACAGAAATAGCCTGGCCATGCATCAAAAGCACTGAAGTAATGAAAAACAGGCTCTGGAAATCATACCCAGGTTCTGCAGGTATGTGGTGTTAGAGCACAGAAGGACAAATAAATTTTTTTGTAAGTGATGTTCATCATGCTCAAGCCTTGAAGTTCTCAAGGAGTGTATAATAAGGGCAGAGAAGTATACAATATGACCCTCCCAGGTATCCTCCAAGCCTATTATTTTCTTATGAAATACCAGAGTATTTCTACCAGAGTCAATGGAAACCTTTGGGAAAAGATTTGTTATTCTGTGGTGCCAAGCATTCATTCTACAACACGTTTCTGTGAGTTCTTGCTTTTAATCAAGGCCACTTACCAGGGACCTTGGGACTATGGAAGCATCTAATATTTGAGGAAGAGACTGACAGTCCAAAGAGACCCAGATACATAATCTGCATGACGTCGTCTTTCTTATGTGCAAGAAAGTTCAGATTTGCTTTTAAAACCATGCCAAAACCTGACAACTTCACTTATCTGGCCTTCCATGCTGTCTCACAAAAGGACCTTTAAAAGGGATGGGGGGAACTACATACGGACCAAAGATTTTGACTTCTATGCTTTGCTCTTAAAAATAATTATGCGAGGCGTCAGGGCTCATTACCGCAAACAACCCCACTAGCAGGCAACTTGACTCCCAGGTCCTCTGCTGGAACCATAAGACAGATTTCTCTCCATTTAAAGCTACCCATCTGATTTTTCATACCAACTGCACAGGAGTCAAAAATGCTTGTAGCTCTGCCCGAGCAGTACTGCTGGCTGCTGTTTGGAAAAAATCTTCACTTACCCACCATAGAGCAGCACTTTATTGCTCTGTACGGAGAATTAAATAATTGAACAAATATTATATCACTCCCGTAACTGAGGTATTAATGTTCCTTTAAGGAATGTGATGTTTCCTGCCAAGAAACCATCTGTTGAACGAAATATGTGAGACTAAAATGAGGCTAAAAGGGAGACTGCAGATATGATAGCTCCAGATTGGAAGCTTCCTGGTACCATGGGAATGCTAATCAGTGTTGATCCTGACAGCTATAGGTGTTCAGCTCCCAACAACTAGTAACGTACTCTCATACCTTTTTTTTATTATCTTTTTAGTTTTTCAAGGGTGAAGAGCAATCTAGAGCTACTTGCTCAGCATATTTAGAGAAGAGTAAATTAAGGAGACAGAACATTATCTCTGATAGTATTTTAAATGAGACAATGGTGGATACTGGGAAAAGTGAACTCGTAGCAACTTCCACTGATCACCCATGAGAATAATTTTTGAGACTCAAAATATGTTAGAGATTTTTTTGTTGGTTTGATCTTTTAAATCTACTTTTACACTTCTGGTTTTGTCAAGTGCAAGGAAGAGACATGCATTTGGATGTCTGGAGAGGCTCTTAAATCTTATTTCCACTCCAGTCTCCCACAGTGTGATTAGTTGGATAGCATACTTTTCTTTGAAAAAGAATCTCTGTGTATCTTAATGCGCGTTTGCAAAGGCATACCTGGACAGCAAGGGCCCAGAACTTCAGGCACTGAAGTGTTTCACTAGAGCATGAGAACAGCTGACTTTTGATTGATCCCACAGGCAAAGCATTGCTGTTGAAACTCTAAGACATTCAGCAACTTATGCTGGGCTGAGATCTCACGTAGGACCTCTCTGTTCATTTGTGCCACCTAGTAATGATTACAAATGAATAAAAGAAGTCCCTTTCAGATTCCTCCTGTAAAGAAATTTGAATTCTTTCAGCAGAGCTTTGACATCTGATAGTTAACATAAACTTACAAAGGTAAATTCTTCTCCTAAACATCCTTGACCAGTTATTTCCCTTTAGTATTGCTAAGAAGAGGACTATCATAAGTTGAAATAATTAAAAAAATCCTACCTTGTATGGGAAGCTGAAACAGTGATTTTTCACCTCCAGTGACAAGAGGCTTTTTTTTTATCAGCCCGCCCCAGTACCAGTACAATCAGACGGTGTTACTATGATGTGCTTTCACAGTTCTTTTGACTGACTGTGCATGTTGGAGCTTCTTAATGCTGACATAGTTCTTTGATTAAAATCAAATAACCAGCAGAGAAAAAAAAAAAAAAAGGAAATAAATAAAAAGGAAACAAAGCCTTGGGAATATTTGTAAGGCCCACTGAACCTGAGGACTGTACAAGGCATAGGTGATAAAGAAACTTCTTACCACCTTGTACAGTCTAATACTGAGCCTTATCTGGTCCTGCAAACATAGATGCTCATGCTGTTTCAGGCAAGTAACTTCCAAAAAATGGCAATGTGAACAAAGCACTTTTTTAAGGAGTTTGCTGCAGGTGCTGACCTCCAGCATCTATGCACTATGGCCTGACTCTGTAAACCTTATTCATGCAAAATGTCTCTGAAAGCAATTCAGCAATTCAGTTTTTGTGTGGGCAGAAGAGGACTGAGGGAGTCCCATTTGGTTTCATTTATGCATCATCTGCATTGTATAGAATCATAGAATTGTAGAATTGTTTAGGTTGGAAAAGACCTTTAAGATCATCAAGTCCAATCTTTAACATAACACTACTAGGTCTACCACTAAACCATATCCCTAAGCACCACATCTACCTGTCCTTTAAATACCTCCAGGGATGGGGACTCAACCACTTCCTTAGGCAGCCTGTTCCAATGCTTGACAACCCTTTCAGTGAAGAAATCTTCCCTAATATCCAATCTAAACCTCGCCTGGAGCAACTTGAGGCCATTTCCTCTTGTATCACACAAGACAGTAGGAGACAGTTACTGTGTTGTCTTCTCCAAATCTTTTCCCTCTCCTCCCGTCATCACTGAAACTACAGGCAGTCCTGGGAGGGGTTTGGTATGTGTGATTTACATGCAATTTCCATGAGCTGAAGTTGATAGGAGGAAATTCCATACAGATGTTTTGTTCACAGCAAAACCCTTTCTCCTTCTTGAGGCAGGACCCTGTCCTACATGTGATGATCTAAAATGTCAACAACAAAAAAGAGTTACAGACAGCAACACACAGTCAGCAAAATTAAAAAGAAGTATTCACAACACATAACTGTAGCTATCTAAAATCAACATAATCACCTTCTACAGCCAAAGTATAGAGCAGGATGTCCAAAACTTGGTATTATGAATATACCCCTTGTAGTTCTTACAAAAACATATATTACGAAGTTAAGTGAGTAAATAAACTGATTTGCCATGAACAACAAAAATGGCCCCAGGGCTTTAGACCTCATTAGCCTAGATTCAAACCAAAGTGATGAATTCCATTCTTAATTGATTCTGCAAAGATTCCTAATGAGGCTGTGAAGGGAGGGATGCTGAACATAATGGATAGCTGTTGAAAAAATCAACAGCAATAAGAGAGAGGGAAGTGCCATCATTTAAACATCTCTGTAAGTAAGTGAAAAAGATTAGGGGTGTGGAAGAAGACTGTGAGGATGAGTTTCTACCCAAACCAGAAAATGTATCATAACTTTATTTATGAAAGAAAAAAAAAAAAAGGTTATATAATAGAAAATGAAGTATGGTGGCAAAGTGCTGCAAGATTTATGCTTGGTCAAATTACAAAACCTTGTCAAAGTATCACTCATTCCTTTCACAAGTGCAGGATTCAAACATAAAAATGTAACCCATCGCCACACTGCATAAACTAAAACAACAGCATGCAGCCTCTGAAATATCAACAATTCCATTCTACTGGACAGAATTTCCATCAGCTTCAGTACTGTTACCATCATAATGCCAGCAATCCTGAGTGCTCATGACCATGTAATTAATAGTTTTATATCTGGCAGCCCATTCCATGACTTGGACCAAAGCTAGAGCCCCAGGACACCCTGCATATAAACAGAGTGCTGCAATTCTGGCAACCTATTTGAGATCAAGAGACTGCATAGAGTAAGATTCAACCCTCTATAAAGGGTTGTTTTTGTTTTTCTCAGAGGTGAACTCCATTTCCATAGGAAAAACTCTCTCTTCTTTCTGTAATGGGTAGGTGAAGAGGAAGCATCACTGCTTAAGGCAATTTCCCTCTTGAGGAATAAATTCATAGTTGGCCAAATGAGATCTGATCACCCAAAATGTAAAGGCACATAAATTTACTTATCTCATTTGTGTATGTGTTAAGAGGTCAAGGAGAAAACTCCTGGATCTTTAGTTTCTAAATATTCTATGAGTCTTCTGGTCAGAGCTGGATGACTTCAGGAAGACTGTTGGAAAATACCCAAAAACTATCCAATTTTGCAGGCTTTATACATTAGTATAGGTTAGCAGCCAAGCTGAAATCAGCATTTAAGCACCAGCCTGTAGACTCTTAACTAAATAAAGGATTTGCAGTGTGAAAGTTTAGTAAGGATCAATGCCTAAGCTAGAGTCAAGACTAAACCTTCAATAAAGACTTATCTAATGAGTTGCTGTCCTCCAGATCTAAATGAGTTCCATGAGAAATGCACATGAATAATAGGCTCTGATGATCTCTGAAGCAGCTCCAGTCTACCAGGGGGAACCTTAACACAAGAGTAATTATTATGGTTCCTTCTGCCTGAACTTCTTTCCTTTCCCCTTCCTGGCCCCTGCAGAGCCATGTAAAGAAAAGGCATAATGATACCAACACTGTTAGGATACTGTGAAGAAAACAGGAAAAACACCCAAAATGAGTTGTTTCCTCATGGGCAGTCAGCAAAGATATTAAGGAGGGCAGGGAGCAGTTCCAGATAGCAAATAAAATACTAGGGGTATAATGAACACCACAGATTTTATAATCTGGCCATTTTTTTCATCTAAAACAGTGAAAATCATCTGAAACAGTGTGGAGGGTAGAAGATATTTGTGGAGTGTAGAAGATATTTAATGCCTTAATATAACTGTACAATTAAACCACTGATAACTGAGAACTGTGCCTTTGTATTTTTTGTTCTTTCACTCAGCTACAAACTAAGTTAGCAGTGAATGAAGCCTATTAGTGTTGGAAAGATGTAGGGTAGCATACAAAACAAATTGCAAGGTGAAGGTGGTAAGCAGAAATGCAAGGGCACAGCTATATCTAAATTGCAGGACCTTGCAACATGTCACAGTTCCCAGATCAGGATGGGAATTCCAGCCATGACCAGACTACTAGACCTGCATGTAGACATAGGCATGTACAGATATTTCACGTTCCCGATCCAGCATGCAGCACTATTTCACAGAACAGAAACAGAAGGACTGTGTTTGGTAAAGCAACCAAGGCAGTGGGAATCTAGGCACAGCCTTAATGGACAGAGTAGTTGATAGCCAAACCATTACAACGTAACTGACCTGATATGGACAACCCTTGAAATGATGATGGAAGAAATTCCCAATTTCCACATGGAGTTGCTGAAATCTTTCCCACCCCCTCCCACCCCCCCTTCCTCCCAGTACAAACACACCGGGTGAAAGACAAGGCTAAGGTCAGTGTTCATCTCAGCAGCTTACATCATTACAGACTTCAACAGGTGTAAGCTTAGATGGATATAAATGAGGAGAAGCCCTGCCCCATCACCTCCATGTTCTCAAAGTTTGCAGTGTTATTTTATTACATGCATTCTCTTTGCTTTAATAGAAAAAACCCAAACTATATTACTTCTATTCACAATGCAATTCAGTAGGAGCAGGGTTCTTTGGTTTTGTTTTCTGTTTTTTTCTTCTTCTAGCTGATAAATGGCAATGATATGAGAGTTTTGCTAATGTACTTCCCATGTACGTACTTCTGCCATCTCCTTGGCTCATCAAATACAAACAATGATTTGCACTGACTTGGGGTCAGACATAAGAACAAGTTATTGCATGTTAGCTGGCCCTCTGTAGCTCTCCACGTACATGCTTTTAGCCTGTAGTTCACCTTTCCTGGCCCCCTTTCACTTAAAAAAAAAAAAAAAAAAAGGATATTTGAATGTTTAGTCTGAATGTTTAATGTTTTCTGAATGTCAGAATTTGGAGAGAAGTGAAGAACACAAACACATTGACTCACCAGAAGACTGTTTTGAGTAATCACAAACCCAGCACGTTTTTTGGTATGTGACTATCTATCTGTGTTTTGAGACATTATTAACTGAAGATTGTAAAGTGCTTAGCAATCCCTGGGTGGAAGGTAGTTTATACCACGCTAAGCTAAAACATAAATAAGAATAAAGTACAGGTATATGCCATATCTGGAGAATGGTCTCCAAAGAGGGAAAATCGGGGGATTGATTTTTATGTTTATGAAAGTCAGTGGGGAGTTCTGCTCTAAAATCAGTGGCATGTGCAGTGGGCTCATGTGGATGGATGGGGAAGTTAGTGTGCAGACAGAGGTGGATTTACAGCCCACAAGGTATTCTGCAATAACTTGCCATGAGGGTTTTCTTAGCCTGCACTGAGAATGCCTTTGTGTACAGTACTCTAATAAACTATTTCACACTTGTTCTCTGTTAGATAGGTTTCTTACACCAGCTGACACACCAATTTCTAGACATTACCTTTTCTGTAATGATAAATCCTGTAACAAGGTCTGGATAAGTTACACTTAGGTCTCTTTATATTCACCAAATATGTAGTCAGGCTGGCAGTACAAGCATATGAAATCCAGTTCCCCTCTGTCGTAAACTGGAATGTTTCTCAAGAAGCCAAGGCAGGTCCAGAGGTTCAGATCTGCAGCAAATTCCACCTGGTTACCGTGATATGGTTTTGGTAGCACTGCACAGTCTCTGAGCATCCTGCAGTTTTCTAGGGAAGAGGTCTACAAGGTGTGCAAATTTAGGTAGCCACAGCAGTTTTATACACACTGAATGCCACGAGCAGCGTGAGTCATGGACATAGGAAGGTCCCAGCTGCCCCCGGGAGGAAAAGCAAAGCAGCCACAAGACATAATCCTTTGCCCTAAGGTAAATCTGCCCCAGGAAATTTCACACTGGTTCTCTTCCAGGAGGAGTTTTCCTAAGGGTAAAGGAGTTTGTGCAAAGTTATGCTAAGTCAGCTGCTGCCAGACATTTGCCTAGAGGAGTCTGCAGGGCAACCCCAGTCATGCAAGTTTAATGAGACAGAGTTATCCAGGGGCGGGTGCAGTACTCCAACACGTTATGCCAACCTCTGGCAGGTCAGCGCATAAAATACCACTCGGTGTAGTTCAAGTCCAAGAGACAAAGAGAAATTTCCTATGCCCATTCTTGAAAATCATGCTTTGCTTAAAAAAAAAATATAGGAAAAAAAAGTTTGGCAGCCAAATCTGCCAGGCTAGTGGAGACACACTGTCTGCACAGCAGCTTCTCCTGGTAACAGATCTTAAAACGTCAACAGCGATCTGTTATTCTTACAAGACACAACAAAGCTCCCAACAGGCAGACAACAGCAGAATTAATGGATTGGAAAGTGAGAGTCTAATGCATGAGCTTTCAAAAGTCTCCCAAGACTAGCAGCCTCATTGTGCATATCCCGTAAGTTACTGCTGTTGGGGTTTGGGTGTACATGATACCGTCGGTGGAAAGAAAGCACAAAGGTCAATATCACTGCAAACCATCTCAGAGCATCTGGGTAATATTTCTATGGAAATCCTTTAGCTCCAAGAGAAACAAATATTATTTACACAACAAAGGGCTTAAAAAATACCCAAGTAAGCAAAAGTTGGCTCAGTTCAACTACTTTACAGTTAAATCATTTTTTATTGAATTCAAGTTTCATGGATCATTAGAGAGCCAGAGGCAGAATTCCAAGAGCTGCTTTGGCCTAATGAGCAAATTCTTTTTTTAAGGATCCCATGCCCTTTTTCTGGGTTGGGAAAAGAAGCTATGTTTTATGCAATTTCTCTTTTCTTTTTTTTTCCTTTAAAAAAAACCCCACAAGCTTTTTAATTGAACATAAGTTATATCCGGTGCAATAGGCTGTTGGTAGGGTGAATTTCCTTTACCTTTTTTGCTTTAAATATGAATGTCCCAATACCATAAAAAAGGTACTGACACCTCCACTTACTTTCTTATGGCCAAATTATGCACTTTTTTTTTAACATATAACAAAAACCTACTGAAGTCAATAGCTTTAAACTCCCTGATTTCACAGGCCTATGCTGCTTTGTATCCTCCAAGAACCCATGGTTATAAATCAGTGCAACCATTACTCCTAATATCATAACTGATTTGGGAAAATAAGAGAGGGAATTTTAATCTATCAAAAACCTTATAGCTGGTACAAATTTGCCTCCAATGGAAAATATTTATTAAAAAATAACCCTATCACTTTAACAGGCAAATGGAGAGTGAGTTGCAAGTTAATACTTTCCATACCAGGGAAGAAACATTTGACATCAAGTTCATCAAAATCTCTTCTGTCATCCTGGCCAGGGCATGCCAGTATCTGCAGCCAACAGCACAGAAGGGACTGGTAAGACTGGCAGCACGTCCAGCCACCCATGACTGCCTAGCTCAGATGCCCGGACACTTCTTCACAGCTGGGTACATTGGGGGGCAGTGATGGTGCACAGCCAGGATGAGCTGAGTTCATACTTCGGGTTTGCAGTCAGATATCTTAATTGCTCTGCTGTTGTATCTAATACATCCCCAGACTGTCCCTGCATCAGACAGTCACCCTGGGACAAAACCAGGATGCCAATCTAGGCAGAGAGCTCCTTCGTCAAAGGAAAATTGCCTCACTAGAAAGTTACTATTAGCGGTTATCTCAGACTTATAATTGAAGGTCTTACTTCCTAATGTCCACACACAAAACAAAAAAAATTGTCATTTTCTCGAGTGCAGTGAAGTTTTTAGCACTGGCTTGCTAAATGGATGGGCTGAAGTTTGTGTGTTTCAGAAAATGGAACAAGCAGCACAGCAAGAGACACAGCAGCTTGTGTTACAGTTCATCTACTGTTAATCCAGTCATTTGGTCTGGAAAGCCAATAGATCTTTGTAGCTCTGATTGTTGTGCAGCTAACATTGGCAAAAATGTTCTTGTAAACTAGCCAAAACCCAAGGATTTGGGAGAGACAGAAATTATGTGTCTGCAGAGTCAAATTTGGTGATCACTTTCAGACAGGGAAATAAGAGAGAGCGCCATTTCTGAAATAAGCATTCATTTTCTCTGCTCTGAATGGTTGGTGGCATACATGGACGGAGAAGACCAGTCTTGCACTCGGTGTAGTCCCTACAGTACATCACTAGCCCAGCATGGACACCCATGTGAACCGCCTCTCATGAAGTCCTTTGGTGGCACCTGCTTCCATGGGAGGGGAGGGAGGTTGCCCACATTGGCCAGCTGCATTTCATGGTCTCTGCTCAGAGCTCCACATGTTGAACTCCTGCCATGCATCTCTGAGAGTGCCTCTGGCCACGTGGCCAACACCTGCTTGCTCTTGCAGGCCCTCCTTCCCACAGTGTTTCACAACACTTTGGTCTTCTTCTTCCCTACCCCAAAACCCTGTCCTTTGCTTCAGGCTATTCACACCCAACTACAGGGCAGCAAGTTTCAGAAAGCAAGTCTTTTTATATTTCTATCACACAGAACATACCAAAGCACATAGCAAAGCAGGGTTCAGGCAATCCTCTCCTTCTTCAGCCCCCTTCCTCCAACATAGCCATTAATGGAGTTTCAAACTAGGGACAAGTTGCTAGAGATGGTAAAGATGAACTTCAGTGGAAAGAGCAAAGCACAGCTCATTAGTGTTTCTGGAGGGATGGACATTAGAGGACATCGTGAAGTCTCCCCCAGCTTATGAAGAGTAAGGAGAGGGACTGGGTGACATTTTAGGACTTTGGGGCCTGGTGACCTAGGGTGAAGTATGGGAGCAGCTTTGCAGACTGTGCCTATAGAGCAGAGCAATGATGAGAGCGTAGAGCAAGCAAGGAGCAAGCAGAGTCCCCCGCAGTGGCATAATATTGTCTAGGGCTTTCCCTTAACTGGAATTTAACCTCAGGAACAGAAGGCTGGTCCCCTCAGGGGGCCATCAGCAAACATCTCTACAGTGCCAGGTGTTGGCAGCCACAAGGCCACGGGAGATGGGCAGAGAGCAGGAAGAAGCAGTCTGGGACACACATCACTGGTGCCAGCTGAGAGGACCGCTGGGTTGCTTGCTAACCTTGTTTGACAGAAAAACATCTGTGCAGTTGTGCATCCAGGATTACCAGGCATCTGACCATGGCCCAAGGGCAACAGTCCAGCAAGGCTTTGTACGAAGAGCACTGCTCAAACTCAGTCCTCACTCTGCTACAGCCTTCCACTGAGGAGAGTGGAAGAGTTTGTCTGAGCCAGAACTAAGTTAAGGACCTTAAGATTTGTCATGTTAAATTTAAGCCTTTTGAAGTAGTTCACAGCTGTCAGTGTCGACTGTGTTATTTCAGATTTTAGCTTCCTGAGGAATTGGACAAAACCCCTAAGAACTCTTTGTGAAACTGTTCAGCCCAGGAGTCGCAATTCTTTTGCATTTTGCACTATGGAAAGCTTGCTGAAACTGCTTAAGTACAGAAGGCTGATTGCCTCATATCTTGAATTTCAGACAAATCACGAGATGTTAAAATTGGGACTCAGTGTGATAATGATGACTTTGCCCACTTAGTTCACTATAGGCTTCAAGTACTGTAGTTATTCTCTCAACATTAAAAGAAAAGTAGCTTGCTCCCCTGCTATTTCCCAGAAAGCAGGGGAATGAAACCTAACCAGCTTGAAACCATTCAGACTAAAATGTAAAATGATGATTTTGGCAGGGAGTGGGTATGTACAGTGGATAAAGTGCAGGAAATTAAGACCCAAGTGCAGAAATATACATTAACTGAAAGCCACAGTAAAGCACCTTGCTATGTAGCATGTTTAGAAAAATGATATGCAGTTTAAAATTGTAGTCAGTATTCTTTTTTTTTATTTCAAACATATATATGCGTGTGTGCATTAATATGTGTGTGTATGCGTGTGTGTATGCGAATTACCAGCAGTAATGAAAGGGGTAGACAAATTACTTTTGTCAGATGAATGAGGAAAAAAGAAAAAAAGCATTTTAAATACAGTCAGAGCATATAATTAATCAGAACTACTCTGATTAATAATTATTGTTATTGTAGTTATTATTGATAAATGTTAGCACTAGACTTCAATGGCTGAGCTACTAAGAATTCAGATTAACTGAAATGCATCTAATTTGCCTGCATGTAGCTATAGCCATTTTTATTAACCGATAATTCTTCTCTAATGCTGCTGGTTAACATCGCTCTCTTGCTCCACATAATATACATAGTTCCTACTTAGAAATACTGAAGGACCATGAATCTGTTCTTGCCTCTGCCCCTGGCTTTCTGTTGACTTCAGTGAAGTTAATTCTCTCTACCTCCCTATTTTTGTCTGTGACACAGGGTAGCAATTCCTCCTGCATTCATCGGGGCAGAAAGGGATACCCCTTATTGCTGGATGTGGTGAAAGAAAGAGGAATACATTGCTGCAAAACCACCCAAGAAAGCAGCTTTGATGGGTTGGATTAAAGGAACAGATGAAATTGAAGTGGGGTAATGAGCTCAAACCTAAGGAGGCTGGATATTGTTTAGGTTTTTTTCTGGGATGTTTCA
Organism: Egretta garzetta; assembly: GCF_000687185.1. Taxonomy (NCBI): domain Eukaryota; kingdom Metazoa; phylum Chordata; class Aves; order Pelecaniformes; family Ardeidae; genus Egretta; species Egretta garzetta. The sequence goes on along the minus strand of NW_009260595.1, from coordinate 890,075 downwards.
GTCTTGGGAAAGGATCTCAGGGAAAGGGCAACTAGCTCTGTAAAAGGAGAGAGGATAAACTTTGGGTAGGAGGTGGGACATGTGTCCATTACTGCCTGCCTGTCAGATAGTGCTGTGACAGAAGATCTGTCCTGGTCAGAGGATTTTCATTTTCGTACCGGACTGCAGACATCCCTTGTCCTGTTGTGAGAGCAAAGAGTGAACAGAGCCTTCAGCAGTGACACTCTTCAATTTGCAGTATGCCTCTACCATGGGGCAAAGGGCAGAATTAAGGGAAAAGCTACATATTTTTATCTCCTTTCCCATTGCCTTTCCATATAGACTACTGGCCTAAGCATGGTTTGGGCTCACAGTAACTGCACTGTAGCACCAGGATCAAGATCCCTTTAGGTGGGTAGCTCAACCATGCACAATTCATTCCATCAACGCAATCCACACCAGGGTGTATATGAGCTTTCTTGCTTGAGTGTGGTCCAAGGGTTGGTCAAATTTGAGTGTGACCTTCATGTAGCTATAAGGTTAATAGATCAGCCTAGGCCTGAGTCTGAGATGAGAACTGGGCTTTCTCGAGGGTGTAGACAGCCTCCCCAAGTTTCATTTGTGCTATAGCTACTGACACAAGCATAAAGCTTTACAGAAGTGTGGGCTCCATATTGGTTATCAACATTAAACACAGGAGTTACTCCCACTGCCAGTGCTTTATCCAAGGAAAGCCTTCAGACTTTCAAAGGTTTAATTTAAGGGTGCATTTTTTGTAAGTAAGTAAATAACAAATGGAGTAAGTTATCCCTGTTAAAATCTACCTCCCCTGCTAACCGAGTAACCAATATGTAGGATAAGTTGAAAAGGTATTTTCAGATGGCCAGTTATTCCCGTTGTTGTGATTCTGCATAGAGTGTGTATTATCTTGGCCAGAGACAGTATTTTCTTGTATACTATAGTTAAATCAACTCTGAAGTGTGAAATGAGACAAGACAAAATCTATCACACTTCCCTGAAACTTTACCAAAGCTGCTTCCATCCTCAGAGAGCAAAATAATCTTTATTTTGAAAGGAAGTATTTCTAGGTCAGAACCACCTCTGTTTCTAATTACTTCTGTTTTCCCATGTTCTTAAGCTGCAGATGAGGAAGCAGAGTGGTACCCAGTAAATTATGTTCCTTCGTTATCCACATGCAAAAGTATATTATTACATAGATATCTCTGGAATTTATGTGCATTTCATTTCTACATTCAGATAAGTGTCAATGGATAAAGTTAAAATGAAGACATTCATTTTACCTTTATGCCAACATCCTTCTGCAAAATGTAAAAGAACCCTGCTTTCTGTCCACAGTGGTTTGTTTTCAGAATTGATTTCTTCTTGATTTTGCTATAGAGAACATAAACCTTCCTTTAAATGGAAAATCAGTTAAGTAGACTTTGACCTATTTGTGCTTAAAGCTCTTTTTCATTGCTATCCTAAGGAGTCTTCCACCTGCTTGAGAGCAACATAAGTTTACCCCCAGCATAGTTATTTCAAATTGCCTGATGTTAAAATTTATGATACCAGGAAGACAACAAATTCCCAACACCCTTGTCAGTCTCTACCTGTCACGAAAACAGATTTTTGTCTGCTGTCAATGAAGTCAAACAAGCAGAAAACCAGTTACTTCCTGCAGACAGAGCCTACAGCTATTACAGACAATTCAATTTAGAATCTCCATTAATGTCTCATCTAACTTGTTCTTGAACGTGTAGCAATGGTGCCTTGACCACATCCCTTGGAAGTAAGTCCAGCTACCTTATTCTTTCTTCTAAGAACATTATTCTTATTCCCTGTTGCAAGCTCTGATCTAATTTCCTCCACTTGATCTAATTTCCTCCTGCATGTAGGATGATCATTTAGAGAAAATATATATTTTTAGATATAAAGAGGAGATGAAATACTATAACAATTGACCTTAATGTATGCAATTCTTTGCAATGTATATTATTACTTATTTTTGTTTCCACTCTTTTACTGCAATGGCTTATTGAATGATAAAGTGTAAGTAAGTTCAGGAGCTAACAATGTATTTTGAACTGTGGTCTTCTAGATGGAGAATTGTTTTAACTGGTAAAACAAGACATAAATTTGAAATTATGCTAAAAGCTGTAGGATTCCATAATGACTTCTGAACTGCCTTTTAAATATTATATTGAAATTATAAATGCTTAGTTTTTGAAAACATGTGTGAGATTTTGGTTGCTCCATCCCCACAACAAATCTTATAACCTTTCCTTTTGTTTCTACCGTTAAGTCAAGTCCTGTATGGCAGGAAGATAAATAGCTGCGAGAGAGAGCAAATCTCAAACTTACATCACCCGTTCTTCATATGCTGCTAAAATGTGCTTTTTCTTCAACAGCAGAAAGCTAGCAGCCTATTTGTCTTTGAAGTCAGTCCTATTATTTATACAGCATTTATCAGGTCTTCACTTTATTTTGAAATACAAGGATGTTGAACTCTTCACAATGCTTGGAGTATTCAAGGGAAAATGATTGCAAGGGCAACTTCACTGCATAACAAAATTCAGGCTAATAAACTAACCCTTCTGATCCTTTTTTTTTTTCCGTCTTCTTTTCAAACCTGTTTCAGCTCATAACTCATTTTCCTAGAAAAAATAAATTTAATAAGCATCCTTCACACCATACTGTTTAATTTTGGTTTTGCTTGATTGCTTTAGATAACAAGAGGAGGATCAACAGGGTAACTTTTCAGTTTCTCCCTCCAGAAGAGAAAGCAATTGAATCGGCTACTTCTGCTCAAAGCTCCATGCCTATCGCTCATCTGCTCCTGTTTCTCACTGTCCAGCTGTGCAGTAACTACCCATTTAGTGGAGGTCTAACAGCTTTCTGGAACAGCCTGAAACAAGAAGAAAAGACAATCAGTACAAGGCCGTGCTTTTGCTTATATTCCTCTCTGAGCCCTACCTTAATAATGAATATCTTCCAAACCACTAGACGTATCATGCATGAGTCTTAGCAGGCCACATGATTTATGCTATGTAGTAGACTCTCATCTTCTGTGTTGGGATATCATTTTTCACCCATCCCACCTACAAGCATTTCTATGTCATGGCTGCTCTCTCCACCCATGCAACCCAACCCTACTTCCTGAGCACAGGTAAGGAGTCAAGTGTCCAGCTGTGACAAATCTTGTGGTGGGAGAAAAATCACAGTGCCAGATCACAAATGGAAGTGATACATTGGTAGAAGAGGGTAACACAAGAGGGAAAGAAATTTGCATTACTGTGCATAAAAGAAAACCAGCATTAGGTGGACCAGTCTAGTCAATTTATGCCAGATGATGGTCTGTTCCAAAAGAGACGGGATCTACATCAAAGGTTGCAATTACCCAAGCCAACCATGTTGCCTCTTCTCATGTTCTTGTAGTAATATTAGCTGACCTGGAGCTTTAAAGGCACATCCTAGTTCATCTCATTTGGGGAAAAAAAAAGAAGAAATAAAAATTCAGTAAGAGTGATAATGAACTTCAGCCTAGATTTTTGCAGACAAGTCTCTCATCCCACAGTAAAAGATTTTCGGAAAGTGTAAGAGAGAATTAAGGGCCCAAATCACCCTAGCTATAGGAATCCATATGTGTTAAACAGAAGAATGAAACAAAGGCAAGCACAGCTTCTATAGCTATCATCTAAACCTCATTACTGTGCTATAATATCACCTGGAGCAACTTGTTTATTTCAGGCCTGCAGACAGGGCTGACGCTGGGGAACTAATCAAGGACTTCTAAAGCTAACTGCCTATCTCTATAGATACAGCAATATCTATAAATATGGTAGTACTCGACCCGGTGCCTCTGTGAAGTGCAGGGTGTCGTGTATTATACCCTGACCACTAATAGTTCACACAGGATTATGAGGAGCAATTGCCAGTATATTGCTCTCTAGTCTAGCTTACCCAGAATTACTATAACAGAGTAAGCAGAATTTAGATCTTACCGCCCCAGCCCCTCACTGTTTTGCATTCCTACAGCATTTTTCATTCAAGGAACTCAAAGAAGTGTACATTACTTAACTAATTCAACCTTACAATGCCCCCGAGATGCAGGTAAACAAGTTTATGTAGATTTTACAGGTGGAGAAACAAAATCTAATATTTTTCCCCAATGAAATTAGTTACAGCCTTTTGCAAGTAAAATCTGACTCAGAAGGGGATGGGAGATGGAACCTACAGCAAGAGCCTCGCCACATACATTTCAGCATTCATTGACTTTGGGACAGTTGGGCTAATTTACACCAGCTGTGGATGTAGCCCTCCAAATCCTTACCACTAATTGTCAAAAGCCTTGCAATAACCTCCTCCTAACAAGCAAAAAAGTGGAAAGGCTAGCAAGCTATTTTCTATGCCTACGTTAGAGGAAAGTGTTGGCAGAATCAGCTTGTTTCTGTAGACTCATACTTTGGAGCAAAATGGTTAGAAATGTAGTTAAGTTCTCACTTTCTTCTATTGCCAAAAGCAAATGCATCATAGTGTACTTGAGTTTCCTGAGCATGACTAAATTTGTCTTTTTTATTGTGCAGCTGAGATATGGCATGATGTATTCTACTGCAGAAGCAAGTGAGATACTGGCATTTTTTTTCTTTATTTTCCTCCAAATAGCTGATCTATGGTACAAACATCCATGTCACAGGGATGAAAAGAACATGTGCTATTGCTTTACCATTTGAATGTGTTGTGCCTGCATAGGTTAAAGGAGCCAAAAGAAAAAGACAAGGAGAGAGCTGGTTTAGGTAATGAAAGATCCTGATAAATACATTAATCAAAAATATCTTTTGAATGTCTCCCATCTGGTTCTCTAAGATAATATTATAACCTTCTCTTCTGCAGTGCTGAGGGACTCTGTCAGTTGGAAAGATACTATTAAATAGAGCAAAACAGTAAGGCCTATTTCCTGCAGTAATAAAGAGAAAAACAAGTTTCACCTTTTCTGACTACTTTGGGTACTTCAGCGTATGTTATTTTGGAGGATTCTTTGCAACATATCATTGTGTCGAACAGAAAATTGAGGGGCTGTCTTTTTCATCACAAACACATCATTTTACTGGAGGAAAATAGGGAACCTGGATGTAACACTGTGCAACAGCTTTCTTGTCTATTAGCATCTAACCTGACAAACCCTTAGTGGCTTGCAAAACTTTAAAGATGACAGTTCAGGAAAATGATCCCTGCCAGGTACCGTATACGGTGAGAAAATTCAGTTTTACAAGGCAGGGATATCTACTAAGGTTGTCTTTGAAAGTGAGCAGGTGTCTTACTACGTTTTAATTTTATTACCCGCTTTTTGGTATTTCAACCTGAACAGGTAGAGCAGGAAAGGTGGCAGGAAGATGAACGTCAGGACAGTACTGTCGAGCTGTCATCAAATGACCTTCAACATACCCTACTGCTTTTCAATATACAGTGCTACGCTGGAAGAAAAAACTGCTTTTTCCTTCTCTTGTCAGGTGGGTTTCATCCTCTTTTTCAAGTGGAGAGCCTGGACAGACTGATTTATCCATCTCCACACTGAATTATTATCTTCCATTTTCCTGGACCTGGATAAGATTTGGATTTTAATATGACATAGGCAGCTAGTGGCTTGTGAAGGGTTAAATCCTCTCTGAACACTTAGGTAATGCGTGACTAGATAAACACCTCATGTTTGTTGAAGTGAAACATTATTCTGCAACTTCTCAAAGTCATGGGTGATTTTCTACACTGTCAATCCAAGCTGGGCTTTAATATGATAAAGAGCTCTGAAACTGCACTCCTATCACAAGTTGAACACACTACCAAAATCATTTTGATCCACTTTTCCTATCTCATAAACAGCTGGCATTTGGCATGGTTGAGAGGATGGAGACATTTCTGAACTGACTTTAATGACCTCATAGTACATTTGCAATAGATGAAGCTTAGCAGTTAATCATGATTGAAGTTGGCACCTGAAATAAAATTCTCACCTCAGCTTTGTGATACAGTTGCAGCAATATCTTCTAGAGATACAATTTGGAAGCATTTCTGCTCTAATCTCAAAGGAGTACTAGCACTATAAAATAATTGCTTGGAATAAATGGATTTATAAATAGTCTGTGCTGTATTTGGGTAGCTCAGGTTCACTGTTCCTATCTGCATTTTCCCGAGAAGTTCAACTTCAAGCTTTCCAGATGGCCTTTCTCCATGTATATTTCATGGATTTTAATTGGATCAGAGATATCAAATTGGACTAATCTTTTTTTTTTTTTTTTTTTTTTTTTTTTTAGAGCGTCCTTTCAAAGCTGCAGGCTGAATCAATACCAAGGACTTTTTGGCCTATTTTCAGCAGCAAAGTGCAGTGTTCCCACTGATGCTGTTATCCCACTAGTTAAAGCTCCCAGTTCAGGATCACTTACTGAGTCTCCTGGACAGGCTTTGGGCTGCAAAAGATAATTTTGGGCAGCAGAGGCCATTGTGTCGTTATGGCATGCACTGCAAAGGACAGGGGATACAGAGGGGTGGAGATGCCTTGCACTGCTTATTCTGTCTTTTGACCTGAATGACAGTGACTCTTCTGGATAATTTGGGATTTTTAAGTGCATTTATTTTTACAAACAGATTTAAGAGTATTTGTTCAAATTATATTATTTTTAATAACACCTATGCCAAATTCAAAACATAGCCATGACAGTACATCTATACATAGTTTCAGGGATTAGGTCTCATTGTTGCTTTACCTGATGTTAAACCTATCATATTAGCAGGTCTTTCATAGCATTGCCCATGTGCAGTTGTCCAACTTTAAAAGCAATAATCTATCCTTACTGCTACGATAACCTCTACTAATATAAACTCTACATTGTACAACCTGATGAGCACTTCAAAATGTTTATATCATCTTCTGAATATTGCAGACATAAAATCACTTCCTCCTTGTTGGAGAAGTCTGTGTCATTTACCATCATCATTTACCATCATCATTTACCACTTCTCAGAGATTTGTTCAGAAATATCCTTTGCAATATGAAGACTTGTGATTACCATTATCTCATTTTCCATAACTGGACTTGTGAATTTGTTTTGGTTCCTTTACAGCCATTTTGAAATATCAGGATTATATTCTGCCTGCAAAGAAAACTCCTCACTTAAGCATATTTTCAACTTATGCAATGTAATGAACTCATGTTGCAGGTTTTTGGGGAAAGGAATGTACATTATTTTCGTTGTAATCTTAGCCTCTCTTTCTTTTTTTTTTCTGCAAATGCAGTATACCCTCAAAATAGTTTGTGACATTTTGAAAAATATCAACTATTTCATGACAGCATAAAAAAAAATCTTCCTCTCTTTCAAATATGGAAAAAAACCCCATAAACATTAGTTGAGGGATGGAAAAACTTTCACAGTAAAAAAAAAAAAAGCATTTAAAACTTCAATCTACTTATTTAAGCAAAGGAAAGAAGGTAACTTGATAAAACTGTGCTTTCACTGTCATAAAATACCGAATACCTAAAAGGCTTTTATGTTAACAGAGGAAAACATAAGAGAAACTCATAGCTGGAAGTGGAAAAGAGAGAAATTCACATGGGAGAGGGGTGCATTTTTTAATACTGAGACCAAATAACTTTCATAAGGACCAAGGCATTTAACTTCTAATATCTCCACAACAGGCCTGGGTGCCTTGCCGGTTTGTTTGTTTGACCTTTGGTATCTACTAATTTTGCTTCAATCCCATATTATGGAGCTCAATACAGCTTCCCCCAAATCAAAGTTGACAGTCTGTGACAGATCCACCGAATAGACACATTTTATCTTTTTTGTTTAAATTCCATGGATGGATGACAATTTGACTTGAATATTTTTATTTTAGGGAATTTAGACTATGCAAAAGCATCATAAATGTAGTCAAGTACCTAAACGTGGAATAAGCTGTAAAAACAAAGTCTGGCATCAGTAGACTCAGACCAATGGAGCAAGATAAGCAGGAAGAATGGCTTCATCCTCCAGAACTATGAAGGGGAGAAGTTTTAACTGGCATTGATGAGATTGCAGAATTAATAAGTGTCTGGCAGCCTTTGGTTCTCATGGCAGATGATGGCAGAACCTGATGGATGCTATACCCAAGAGCACTTGGTCTTAGAGATGTAGTTTCTTCCTTCATAATTGGACCATATTTCTGTGATTTTTTTTCTATCTGTCATGCAAATATGTTCATTTGTAAAAAGGAGGTAGAACAAAGGGAATAAAAGAACTTGCATGCCCTGTTGCTGGGCAGGCTGAAACAGAGCCCTGGGCACTCCAGGATCTTTGCAGAATCGTCAAGAATGTGACAGAAGGATGAAGCAGAACAACCAGCATCTGAATTGTTGATTACACAGGCAACAATTGCTTTTATATTTCGTTGATATAGTGGCTTGCATTTACCTGTCAGCCAGACACTCACAAAAACAATTACAATTAAGCTTAGAATAGAGATTGTTTCACCATTAGGTGGAAGTGGGGCTGGAGTCAGCTCCTGCTTCAGTGATGGTCTCTGGGAGGTCTCGTTTTCTCCATTCCTCTTGTGGAAATCATGTATTTGGCATTCAGGCTCAGGCAGAGGCAAGAAAGGTGGCATTCCGAGTACAAGTAGAAAGGAAAATATCCTTGTAAAAGAGGAAAACAGACTTTCTGGCTGCAGAAATAGTGAAGGAATAGGTAAACACCTGCATAAGTTTCCTTTGAAAAAGCCACTTCTTAATCAAAACAGAAAAAGTCATAAAGCATGTTTCAAAGGAGACCTTCAACACCATCTCAGTTGCCAAAAGCTATCAGTAGTTTGTCTACAAGGCACCAAAACAAAGGGTCCCTTCCCTCTCTAGTGCTAGCTGATGGGAGAAGTTAACAACCCACTTCTGTTATCAGTCACTCAATTTGTGTAAGTGACAGCAGAGATCTGTGCGGTGGATGGAAAGCTTCTTGACTGACTGATGACAGCTTGCTGTCTTTATTCAGCTTGCTTTAAAAATATGTGTGCATATATATACATATACTTACGTGTATGTGTATTATATATATATACACACTTATATATATATATATATATGTGTGTGTGATGAGTAACAAAATCCAGTTAAAGAGTATTATCAGCTGACAAATCAGGTACTCATAAATAGCATGTTTCAGTACAAAGTTTGCCTGTTCAGAAATACTATTCAGAAATACTATTCGCTGGTTATTCACCCAAATTTGAAAGATCTGATTTCAAGTCTCCGTCAGATTTTCCCATGTGACCTTGGGTAAAACACCAAAAGAGGGTGCCTAAAACAGGCATCTAGTGCCATTTGAGATGCCCTAGCAGATGTGGCACATGCACATAGGGCTGTCCCAAATGATGCAGAGAGCCATGTTACTATGGTGTAGCTGCTGGAGGCCAGGTAAGAATACCTTAGAGTGCCTAAAACAAAACTAGGCACCGTTTTCTATATCCCTCTTCATTTCACTCTGTGCTTCAGCACCACATTGGTAAAGTTTGACCTCTACCAACAATTTTCTCACCAAGAATTCACAATAACAGTACGTGAAACCATTCAGCCATGATAGTGCTGGAGGGCCCCTTAGGCATGTTGACCTCTGTGCACATGAATTCCTTTAAATCCTTTTTTTTAATTCAAGATGACCTGTCTGACAAATAACTTGTGGACATATATACAGAAAAAGAAGATTTTGATCTGGTGACTGTGCATTGCTTGTGAGCAGATTACATAGTGCAGGTCAGAGGTTTGGTTCAGTGTTTGATCTTGCCTTATCAAATGCAGTCAGGTCTTGTTTAAAAGAAAGAAAGGGGAGAAAAAAGCTTCTTAATTTCAAAAACAAACAGATCCCTAAAGCCAGACATTTTTTTTTCTTCCGCATGTGCTGGGTCACCACAAAAGAATGGGGGGGACAGAGTTTACATTTAAATTCCTTTTAAAGCAAGATTCAGTTTTCATTTATTTATCATGCCATAGATAAAGAATTATTCTTCTTCCAGTGCTACATCTATGAAGCCCCAACCTAATTGTAGCAGTCTCACAGCAGCCCTTCCTCATGAATCACCCTGGAAGAAGATAACATAATATCTGCTGCTCGGCTCCTGAAACACAGCTGCAGCCTTCCAGAGAATCCGCACCAGCAGTGCCAATAGACTGAGAACAGTCCAGCTAAAAATGGATTTTTTTAAAAAAGAATAAATGAATAGAGGGCGATCATTTATTTCACTTCTTGTAACAGCTTGGTGAGAACAGCCAGGAAAAAAATAAAGCAAGCAGAAAATGCTAAGTGGATAATTAAAGTTCACACCGAAAGAGATGTATCAGGTTGCAAATGGTAAATGAGAGAAATCCTGTGGAAGACGTGGATGCAGAAAGTTTCACTGAGGGCAGCAAAGCTGTCAGGAGAGCACTTCACTTCATGTCTGGGCATTTCTCAAAACCAGACAATTCATTCTGGTTGTAGACATGATCCCATGTGTTTCTGCTACATCTAAAGCCATCTGGAGGCCAGAGTGATTACTCTTGTACATCATGAGGTTTTGGTGAAATCAGTGAATTAACCAGTTATGGAAGCCATAATGTGAGGAGGAAAATTCACTAACAAGGAACTTCGAAAGTTAAACGGTCAGAAGCACATAAATCAAGAGAAAGCTCAGTCAAAACCTGGTTCTCTGTCCAGAAGTAGATTATAAAATGCCAGGTGGCATTACAATGCAGTGTTCATCTAGAAAATACAGCTTTGGTTATTATACAGTGGCATGTGTCAGCTATTTCAGAAGGGCTGTATGTCAACAAGGGTGACCTGAGGAGCAGTTTGTCCTTTATAGTCTGTCAGAAGCAGCTCCCTATTCAAGGAGAATCTGTAAATAAGAAAGGAGGATGGAACCATGCCAGGTGGCAGCCAGTTGCACAGACAATGCATTTGATTCATGCCAATTTAAAAGAGCAGTGTTTGGACTGCAAGTCAAAATTATGTACCATTATGACAAATATTTTTATTGCAAAACAGCACCATCATCATCATTTTCATACCAGTACTTCAGTTTGTGTCTCTCTTTTTTTCCACAGAAGGCTATAATTTGCTGCTGCTCTTATCCTGATGAAATTCAGCCCTGCTGTATTCAGTGGGTGTTTGCCTGCCTCTTTGAACACTGGCTTTAGCACAGATGTTTGCTGGAACTATTGGCTTGAATCTAGTTTTGTTGACTTATTGTAATTACACAGGCAATTCTCACTGGATGCAAGATATTTTCTTAAAGTATGATAAGACTTTTCTCCCAGGAGAAGACTCCTGTGAGAACATTCCCATAGACTGAAAAGAGGCGATCAGTTTTTAAGAAAGGAAATTATCATTTATTTCTCCCTACAAGGAGAGAAGACATTGGGTTTATGGCTAAAAATGCCCTGGAACTGAAAGCAAGCCACCTCCACCAGTATACCCCTAGGCAGGATGTATTAATACCTTTGGCCCTGGTTCAGCATAGGACTGAAGCGAGTTATGCATGCAAAGAATCTCAATGCCTTCTCTGAGCTGATGTTGAGTACAGCCCAATGTTTGCTTTTCACACAGCTGAATGAGAGCAGACTGTCTCCGAAAACAGAACCTTACTTGTGGTGCTGCATACTTCTGAAGAGTCTGACCGCTGTGTAAAGGCTGCAAGGAAAGGAGCTTGTCGATATCAAGTTACCCCTTTGATTCCTGGATGAAATAACAAATTCAGGGATAATTTACAGTGACGGTTGAACAGAGATTTTTTTTTTTTTTTTGCCAACTTTGTAAGATATCTCTTGGGTCATCGCTGAAGTTTCTAGATTCCATTATAATTGCCTTCATTGAAATATATTTGTTATTCTCAGGCCTAGCCTAATGAATTATCCAAAGCCTTCTGAATGTGTTTGCTCTGCTCCTTATTATTCATACTTTGTTCCCATTTATTATCTTCTGCAGTGAAAATCTAGCTTTCAAATCCCTCCTCCAAATCACTCATAAGAATAAGCTCATCACCTTTGTAGCAAATCAAGCATATCTCAGAATTAATGGTCAACATCATTTACTATATGCTGTATGTTGTTTCTCTGTTAACTTTTGGACTTATATGTTTAGCAGTAGTTTGCTTTTCTTAGAATCATAGAAAGTTTTGGGTTAGAAGGGACCCATAGAGGTCATCTCATCCACCCCCTCTGCATTGAACAGGGACACCGCTAACTAGATAAGGTTGCTCAGAGCCCCATCCAACCTGGTCTTAGCCTGAAAAACTGTAGATGTGCAGCAAACCTGAAGCTGACAGACAGTGAGACAATGCCACACTCCTCAGGAATGGCCTGGGATCACAACCTGCCTCTGGAGGGTAAAAGTCTGTGTGAGATTTTTGTAGCAAGGGTGTATTTGTCATGCAAGTCAGAGTTTAGACATCACATAACCATTTCTGAAAATATGCCTGCCAATCTGAATTTGTCTTCCACGTGTTATTTTCTCAGGCTTGGAAATATGTGAATGATTGTTAATAAGAAAGTGTTGGAACTCCTCAGCCCTTTTCTCTTCCAATTTGAAAGTGAATTTAAAAGATGATCTGATTGTAAAGTGCTGGAATAGAAATCCACATATGAAAATGCAATATTTTGCTCAGTTACGCTTTCTGTGTGTGACTTTGAGTAAGTCACTTTAACTTATGCTTTGCCTCATTTCTCTGCATGGAAAACTGTAAAATAGGCATATGGCTTAAAAGGATCAAGTGAAAATGAAGTAGTGACAGATTTAGCTAGACACTCTGCTTTTGCTTGATGCCTAAGAGGCCCCTGAAGTATCAAAGTCACCAGCGAGCCGGACTGGTTTGCAGGAGCACTCTGAGGGTGAGACTTAAGGCCAGCCAGGTAGCACACCTTAGGAAAGAAATAAGGGTACCTCAGGTATTACTTGACGTGGACATACCTGCAGTACAGATGTGTGCTGACTCAACCATCTGTGCACATCGGCTCTTGCAACACCCAGACAAGTCTGGAAGAGAGGAGATTCCCAAAAAGGGCCCCGTGTTTCAGCAACAACACATAAGAACAACAGCCTGAATTCATGTCTTCTACCAAGGCACTATGCACATGCAAAGCTGGGTCTCAAGAATACCCTAAGCTTGAAGCATCTCTAAGAACCAGGCTTTCCGTATCTTTTGAGCAATATCAAGCAGTTTGGAGAATTTGTGACATGAACTTTGCCATCAAATGGCCTCTAGCTTCCCATCTATCAAAGCCACAATCAGACAAGACACACAAAATACTTCTGTGACAATAAAAAACCCTCTGCTCCTCATAAAGTGCCATTTTCCTGCCACTTCAAATCCAATCCCGGTTTGCTTCTTGCTTCGAGGTCTATCCTTCTATTTCAGAGATGTTACACAAAAAAAATTGCTGAGCAAATTGCTAATTAAGACTAAGAGAGGGAAACCCCAGCCCTTGGTGTCATTTCACAACCTCCACTCTGGAAAAATGCAGCTGTCACTTTCAGTCACTGCCTTTCCCATAAGTCCGTGTTAAATATTAATGCTCAGGTACAGTCTACCTGATTTGTGTCTGAAGTACAAGAGCTTGCAACAGCAAGACCTCAGAAAATGGTAGAAAATGAGCTACAAATAGAGGTCATAGAAAAATTCACATGAAAAACGTATCTAGAACATGTCTAGGCATCCTCTAGAATAAAACAGAATTATTTTCTTTTTTTTTCATCCTTTCATTTAAAGTTAGCTCTGCTTTGTGCTGGGGAAGTGGGGGGTTGGAACTAACTGACCTATAAGAATTCCTTTCCAAACTAAATTATTCTACAATTTTATGATTTGTAACTTTGCTATTAACTTTTTAAATTAATACAGCCTGAGTGACTGAACACAGCCTAGTTATTTCACCAACTAGGGCTGTAGCTGCCTAATACTATACTTTATCAAATGTAACAATATACAAGTACACTTGGTGAAAGTTATTCTGTGTTCCTGATGATGCTAAATGTGATACAGCAGATAACATCACATGAAATCTGTAATAAGATTTGTCACCATTATTCTTCAGGGTAGTCATCAGATTTGTTGAGCCTTTTCTCTCCTGGTATATCTTGTTACTGTAATTTATTACAATTTTATATCATTATTTTGTTTTGCGAATGTTTCATCAAAGAACCTCTCTGTGTGTTCTCCTTTTGTCCATATAAGATGCCTGACTGATAGTTATCTATTTGTGCTCATTTTGTTCTTTACTTCTGCTCTAAATCTTTTCTTTGTTTTACTGTACCCTAGTTGTTTGCAAGAAGCTGTGATCAAGTTAATAACAGATCTTAAACACCAAAGATTCTCTCTCTCACAAAATTAAGTCACTTGATAAGACATCTTCCAAAACAGAAAGCACGGCTGGGTGCCAAAATATCTCTGAAAAAGAAGGGGAGTTCGATACCTGCCTCTTACTTGTGCTTCTAAAATTCTCCCCTCTGCCCTCAGAGGCTTGGAAGCATTGCAAGGTCAAGTCTGATTGCATGTGTAGAGTGTGCTGAGCACAAGGTCTATGTGATTCACGTTCATCATTTTACTTTTCAAATCCTAAGCATACAAGTCCTCAACTAAAATTGGCAGGCTTTCTGCCTCCAAAATGCAAAGTATACATATTTTTTTCCTTACGAGTGTTGGCTCTGTCATTTACTAATGTAAGTGTATGTGTGACATTTTGTCACTCATTCTTTTTTATTTGAGATGCTGGAAAAGAAACAGCTTGATGATGAAAAAGTGATGATCAAACTCTCCGTGACCTGCAGGTTCTTTATATTGGTGTTAAAGAATGTTGAAAGTTAACATGCAATCATTAGCTCCTCTTGAAAAATGTGGCCTTTGCACGTTTGTAGTAAACCTAACAAAACACTAAAGCTTCATCCACACTGGAGCCTCAAAAGACTTCTGCAATCCTGTTGTTTAATATCAGCATTGTTATTGAAGATCATTGCAGTCGGTGGGTGGATAAGAGGAGGTAATATGTGCTCCTGGAGCCAGCATGAAAGAGAAGAGCAGGCTAGATTAAAAAAAAAAGAAAAAGAAAAAACAAGGAAGGAAGCAAGTCTTCTAAAATGTCTATTACTGTTCTTGTTCGAACAGGCAAATGTGCCTGTTAGAGGGCAGGACCAATTTCCTGGCTGGGAAGGCTGTGGCTTCACAAGGATAATACATGCTCAGGTTATGGCTATTGAGGCTGACATTCAATGCAAGAGGAAGTTGGAAAGCAAATGCCACAGTGACAATGATCACAGCCCTTCAACTGCATCTGCACTTTAATTTCCCTACCAGTGTTGCTTTTGCGTGATACTGTGGTCCAGTAACAACAGCGTGGCCAAAGGTGAATTAACTCCACTTGGCTCTAATTGAACAGCAAGGGCTGGGAGGGTGAAAGGAGCCTGACAACCAAGGTGCCACCACCAAACCATCTGATCCAAACCCCTCCGATCATTAACCTCCACTCCATCCCCCAAATCATCACATGCAACAAAACACTTCAGCCCCCGAGGTCCCCCGGAAGCACTATTAATGTCGTAAACATCAGTACACTGAGCCATCAGACTGACAGCAGTTTCCCAGCAGAAAAGGAAACCTAATGTATGTTGACATCTGACGGGCACAGGAGATGTGGTGCAGCCCTTTGAGGATTGCGCATGCCATTTTCTCCCTTTCAGAACTGTTGAAACAACAGACTATCCTTGCCCAAAATGGACAAGTTTAAGCCAAATGCTGTCAGGTCCTCTTATTATTGATAACACTTGACAGGGCTGAGCTTTGCTTGATCTTTTTTTAGCCTTTTTGTCCAAATGGAAATGGCCCTTTTTTTTTTTCTCCAGTTGTTTTTTTCACTCTACATTGCACACAGCTGGTCTTAATGTGCAAGAGGTACCAGTCCCTGCATGAAATATTGGGAACTGAGACATGCAGCTAAGACCTTGCAGAATTTCTGGGTGGTTTTTTCTTTCTACTTAAGACAACCAGCAAACCCCAGAACAACAACAGAACAAAATAAAATTCTGTGTGGGCATCCTGAGATCAGACATGAAATATTCATGCGAATGTGGCAATCTGCTGCTGGGTTTTAGAGGGTTAGTTTATTTATTTATTTGCTTATTTGTTCTGATTTTTTTTTTTTACTCCAGTTAATTAGGTCTACCAAAGACAAAAGCTAACTTGTTTACCTGTAGAAGCCTTATCCTCTATTCTACAAGCATTTTGATTGTGTCCCTATTACTCTTCGTTAGAATTCAAGCCATTCTCCTGAGATGGTGAAACCAAGTTAGCCTGACAGGCAGTAAAATGTTTGCAGACACCTAGCCAGTCATGTCCTGGAATAGTTGTCACCAAGAGCAATATTAGAGGCAAGTGGATGCCTAAAAATAACCTTTTTTTTATATATTAAATTTTTTTTTACAGGAGTTGAAACGATCAGAGTTGGAAACTACATTATGCCTGAACTACAGCTCAAGTCTGCAGTTGAGCCAATGTGAAAGCCTGAATGCCAAAGTGTTATTAAATACTAGGATGATATAGAAAAAACTTTACAAAATTTCTCATGGCAAATACTGTATTTCTCATGAGATCAGATTGCTACTTTCTCTTGCAATTGCTAAAAATACCAAAATGAAAACTATTAGAGATGAAGAAGTGAAAATAATTTTCTTTCCATTAAGCAAATTTGTTGTTGCTCTTATTATTTACCATCAAAACAAAGCAAGCATCAGGCAAAGAGTTGAGAAACATGATTCATTTCAGTTGGTAGTTCTCTGCCTAGTCCTTAGAAAACTTCGGTTTAGCTTTTAAGACAGTCAGTTGTGATTTCATGGGCTCCACCTAAGGTGCATACATATATATCCATCATCAGAGGAGCCTTTGAAGAATCTACCTGCTCAGTTTTGCTTCCTGGGACCTAAACCCTTTGGATAATTTGGTAAAGCACTGAACATCTTTAAATGCTGATTTTACTGAATGGTTCCTCTGTCAAATTAGACCTTATAATATTCTACCCCTAGCATGCCTCATGTGTGTAGATCATAAGTGCTTTAGGACAGTAACTGTCATTCAGTGTGTGATTAGAGTTCAAGGCAGCAGATCCATGAGGGATTGGTGGGATCTTTCAATTGATGTCATAAGGAAAGTACTGATAGTAGCAGAGCCATCATAACAGCTAAAATGTCTGACAGCTGCAGAAGAGAGACAAGATGGATGAGGATGAAGGCCAGTCTTCTTTTAAGAGTGACTCCTACAGGATCGGAAAATTCCTTGGTAGGGCAACCATTTGGGTAAGCTCGTCCAGGTAGATTTTGTACTGGAGGAAATGAAGGAGGAGGAAGAAATGTGGTTTTGGCAGTTGAAGTTATAAAAATGCAACAAAAATTAGAAACCTGCTTGATGAAGGAGTCAAGCACAGGTCTCATTTCACCTTTAGGACTTTGATGATAGGTCACACAGTCTCCAGGCTGCAGCCCCCGGCTTTGTGCCATGCCTGGCCACATGCACAGGTTGCTGACAAATGCTAACAAACTATAACACATTAGTGGCTGGAGAAGGGAAAAAAAACAAAAAACAAAAAAACCCAAAAAAACAAAAAAAAACAAACCAAAAAAAAACCACAAAAAAACCTCCAACCCAAAACAAAAAACCCAGCCAGGAACAAGAAAATAAGCTAGCAAGTTTCACACCATTATTTCTCCTACTCTCTAACTGGCACTGGATAAATGCAGCAAGCGCTTCCAGACCCACCAAATTGACAGCCAGGTATCTCAGGTCTGGTCATGCTTCTCTCACACGTCACCTTACACAAGCTTGGCATTTCTGTCTGTCTCAGCTGTTTGGACACAGAGCAATAAGCGTCAGGGCTGAATGATTGGAGCTCCCCTTTCCGGAGCCCCACCTGGTGAATAGCACACAAAAACACAGGATGGACATTTTTGCTCTCTCACCTAGATGGAGAGCTAGCCCCGAGTCAGGCAGTGTGTATGACTTCCAGCCAATACATCAAACTGTTTGGTTTGTAGTTAGTTGAGGTTTTTTTGATTGAGGAGTGGAATCTGGGGAGAAGTGACTTCAGACTGAAGACATTTTGCCCGACAGCTTGTTCGTAGACCTGATCTCCAAGATGGGAGTAAGTATCATCTGTGGAGGAGCTGACAGTCTTTTTGAAGGGAGCAGCCTGGAAGTGTCTTCGATAAGAACTTCTATAAAAAAAACGCATTCCAGAAAGAAAGTGTGTTCTCAGCAAAGCCCTTCACACTTTTAGCTCCCTTGCAAAGAAAGAGCAGGAAGGAAGAAGCAAGTTCCAGGCACAGAAAACCTACCTGGAGTTGGCATAAGGACTTTGTAGGACTGAAGCCAAAATCCTGGGATATTAACAACCTGCTGATTTAATGTTCAGTTAATTGGGCTAATAAGCAGTGACCTTCAAAGGGTTGTTTAGTTTCTCTTCATGGATGAAGTGCATAGTTCCCTGTCTCCCTCTCCTCTCTGTAAGGTGTTTCTCTTGCAACACTGTTTAAGTTGGGAAAAAATATTTGAGATTGGGACTCTCAGATTCATTCTGACCTTGCATAACCCTGATTCCTCCAGAAACAGCTACATTCCTAAGCCTTGTAACTTGTAAGGCCACCCTTATTTAAAACGCATCTCTCCTCATTTATAGGAGAAAAAGTTATTCTTCCAAATTCAATGAATGTGTGCACCTTTTCTGTATTCCTCAATCTTATTGTCAGCCTAAGAACACAAGCCTGGAAGGAAGGACTCGAGTAATTTTAAAAAGCCTCCTGGGAAGGAAGAAGAGATGCATCTTCTATTTTGTCACATTACAGCTTACAATCTTTCTTAAATGACTACACTCGGATCCTTAAAAGTGCGAAGTGCCTCACTGCGCTACGTACAAAATGCCTGCATACTTAGGGGCATCTGGGTGTAAGCCTCTGAAGCAGTTCTTCACCTATAAAATGAGATAATAATATCTTCCCTCTTCAGCAGAGTGGTGTGGGATTGTATCGGCTCACCTGTAGCCAGAAGCAGTTCATTACTGCCCTCAGGTGTGAAACCAGCTGCTGGCACAAAGCCACTGCCACAGAAGCCTGCAGCTGGAGCAGTGCGCGCAGTGTCCAATACAGGCACCAGCAGGCTCTTAGGTGGCCTGGGAGACTGGCAGTGTAGGGGGGCCAGGAGCAATTGGGGAAACTCAGGAGGGTTCCTTCACTTTCTATCAGTACTGGATTTCTAGGCTGGGATTCAGAGCAGGGTCTACAAAAAGAGAAAAGGAACAAGGAGTAGTACAGTTTTGAGGGCAGGGAGGACCCATGCTAAGCACGCACTTCTGGAGTTTAGATTAAAAACTACAAGGTTTTGCTGTCTCTATGCTGATTTTTGTTTTTTTTGTCATTGTCCCGATCCTATGTCAGGGGGGTTTCAATACAATCCCAAGGATGAGATTAAGACACTAAATCCGGTCAGATGTCGTACAAGGAGGGAACCATGGGAGGAGGCAACCGAGGGGGGTAAATGGGGAAGGGCAAAAGGGAAAAACAGAGAAAAAAGAAAAGGAGGGAAAGAGAGACAAAAGAAAGGGAGAGAAAGAAAGGGAGCAGGTTTACATCAGGGAGGACAGGGTGAAAGAGAGAGAGAAAGGGAGAAATAGAAAGAGAGGACTAGCTACCACTGCCCCGGGTCCAGCGATGTTCCGGTGCCCCCATCTGTGGCGTAGTCGACGCTCCGGTGCCCCAGTCTGCTACTCCAGGTTCAGTCCACACAATGCTGGCTTCGTCGAGGCGGGTTCCAAGAGGTCCGAGGGGGGAGGGATGAAGACGGAAAAGAGACCCCCTACCGGAGCGCACACACTCCTTTTATAGGGGTTGGGGTCCCTTGCTCATGTGCAGATTGCACTGGTGTACGTGCAGTTCATGCCATATGTGCTGTCTCCTTCAGACGCCTTCTACCTTTTTGGTGCCTTGGGCCTTGCGCAGGCACATGGTGGTGTTTGTCTGCAGACCATGAGGGCGGGATCTTCTGAGTGGCGGGAAGCAGTGGTACAATGGCAATGTTGGCACAAACTACATTCAGTAATGGTTCTCTACAATCATGGCAGAAAATACCAGGCTGCATTATGCCTTAGCCACAAACAAGTGTCCTACATGCAGATGGAGCACTCTGACAGACAGTTTGGTTTCAAAACTATTTTCCTCTTTGTTTATGCAGGGAAACTATTTCCTGGACCTTCAGAGAATTAACTCTGCCTGCCTTGATTTTTCCTGTAGTCATTGCAGAAAGAATTGTTTTCTCTTTTCATTTAAAAAATAAGAGGAACGGTTAAGGTTCTTTTAAAGACCCTCTATGGGACTTTCAAGAGCTCACAGCCAAAGTGGAATATCTTTCACCTTAAAAGCTCTTGTAACTTTACATTCATCCCCTTATGCTCCTAGACTGAGCTAATGGTCACTCCATAGCTTGGAGCTGATGAAAACCAAAGGAATATCATTAAGTTAGTGGGCATGAAACTGTTCTGCAATAAGAGGAATTCTTCCTATTCCTCTGAAGAATAAGGCACTTACTTAGATATCCTGGCTACAAGCAATTCCTGAAGCAAATGATCTCCTTCCTTTGCCAGCTATCTCCACAGCTCCCTTGTCTCAGTTACAGCTAATTGGAATGTTATCTGAAAGCCTCAGCTTTACTCTTATCCTTCAGAAAGAAGTGAAATGATATGATAGTGACCAGAATGCTGTCACTTGAGTACCCAGTTTACAACTTCAGCATGGTAGGAACTGAAATTCAGCATGCAACTCTCTTGGGGGAAAAAAAATAAATCTGGTTTTTTAACGGTAAAATTCCTTGTTAATCAGTACATTCCTCTCAAAAAGCAAGCTTGTTGTTTTGCCAGTTAATCAGTGGTGTTCACTGGAAACGTTCTAGCAATGCTTTTGTTGTGGCATGGTACCTTTTCAAAACCATCATTTTCATGGAAATCTATCAATCTAAAAAGCGTTTCTGTGTTGGGAATGTTTCTTTGGTTCAGTAGGAGAACTGAGAATGAAAATCTAGGGACTGATACCAGAATAAGTAGGAGGCTGCAGCTTTTCCCCTTGCTGCTCCGAGGCTGAATATGGTAGGGAGAAGTTCTGGCTGATCAAGCTTAGGAACTCAAACCTGAGACTCCCATGTCTAACAGGAGGGGGTTTATCCCTTCCCTCCCTCTTCTGTCAAAACAGCTGTGAAAAACTTTCTTAAAAAGTTTTTCCTCTAGCATGCAACAAGAGAAACACAAATTGGTATGCTTTCATGTGAAGTGTTCTTCCTCAGCAAGTCCCTAAAAAAGCAGTATGTCTGCAACTGTGCCATTTCCTATGGCAATCTGGTCTGGAGGTGAATGAGTGACCTCTTGTGCCCATTAAAATCTTAAGGGAAGTAGTGGGTTTGTGTGGATAGATGTTCTATCTTGTCTGTCTCATTCCAATTTAGCATTTATATTGTCTTAAAAGTGTCAAAAATTTTGACTACAGGTCAAAATTCCCTTTTGGCAAACTAGTAATAAATTATTAGGGCAATGATGTAGATGCAAAGATGTAAAAAATGAGCCCTGGATGTTTGTAGAAATTCCACATTGTGTTAAGGATCTGAGATATTATTATCCCAGATTTCAAAGTCATTTCAAGTCGCATAACTACATTTTGTCTCATTGGGTCAGCTTACAACCTGGCACCCTTGGGTAAATCTCAATAATGTCTTGTCAGAATTAGATCCTGCATAAGAGTGTGCAGACACCCACTCTTGCTGTTTTTCTGAAATCACTGCGGATTATTTCAATTATGTTCAATATGACTTTGACTTCTGATATCATAAAAAGGAAATGATCTATGAATTTTGCACTTTTTCCGTGTGCTAGCTTCAGTTTCAATAATCATGGGGCTGCCGCAGATATGAGACAGTTTCCACTCCTGAGAGTCTCCAGATCAGGATCCAGTATCTTTTTAAAACAGGTTCTGTGATTCAAATGCATTACAGGCATTAAAAACGCTATTGCACCTCTGGCAAAAAAAAAAAAAAAAAGGCCGTTGTGATATTCCCTTCTAATCTTAATGTCTATCTGTTTAGAGTTCTTTAAAGGGCAGGAGGAATCTTGGTAATTTGAAAGCCTGAAGGTGTAAAAAATGCTTTGTCCATGATATTGAGTAACTTCCTTCTTTTTTCCAATTCTAAATTATAGGTACTGTTTAGAGAGAGTTATCAATATAGAGCTTTTCTCTTGATACATAGCTGCAATAACAAACTGCTACTTAATTTTACGAAGCTTTGATAATTTTTATCAGTGGCAAATCATTTGTAAAGCAAGAATACAATAAATATTTGATTTATGCTGGGTGTAGTCATCAGCTCCGAGAAGCAGGCAGCGAAAACAAGTATGTAAATCTAGAGATATTAAATGTTTTGCATAGAAAATGTGCCAATTACTCTGCAGTTTGCTTTGGCCTGGATAATCTCAGTTATTTTGCTACTAATCTATCCCCTTATTTTTGGCCTTGAGAGTGTGATACAACACCCACTAGCAAATCTCCATTCTTCATAGCATCATAGAATCATTTAGGTTGAAAAAGGGCCTTAACATCATCAAGTTTCTTTTCTCCAGCCTTTTCTCCAGGCTAAGCAACTGAGTTCCCTCAGTTGCTCCTCATAAGCCTTGGGCTCCAGACCCCTCACCAGCTTCATTGCTCATCTTTGGACACGCTCCAGCTCCTCAATGTCTTTCTTGCTGTGAGAGGCCCAAAACTGAACACAGTATTCAAGGTGCAGCCTCACCAGGGGCACAATCACTGCCCTAGTACGGGAAGTTCATTTTTGCCTATTGTGAAAGGCTGCTCTAGTTAGTCTTGGGAGAAAACCAAGGCTCCAGAAGCTCAGAGGTGTTAGAAAAAGATTGTGCTATTTTTTCCCAGCTGTGAAGGGCATAAAATGGAAAGAGGGGAGATCTGCATCCAGACAGATTCATGCACTGCCATATCACTTGTGGAAGAACGTCTGTGCTGGATCATTATCTAGGTTTCACCAGTATGAAGGCAAAGATATATTTCATCAGAAACTTTTCGTTTCACCAGATAACATTAGAGAAACTTTCACATTTGACTATTTATGAGGTTTGCCTTATGAAAATTTGTGGAAGGTGTCTCTTATCTGCTGTAACATGGCTCTTAGAATGCCACTGTGTGTATATCTGAGACTTGTTCAGTCTGTTGCTGAGACCACTTTTCTTCAAACCTTACACTAATCCATGAATTGCCTCCATGCCTCAAGTGGACAAGCATATTTCTGTGGTCTTCATTCATGTTGAACCATAGGACTTTTCCCCCTGTGGTAAAGGAAGAATCACCATGCCCTGCTTAGTTTTAGTGCTCCATGAAGGGAGCCTGCAGCTGCAGCTCCTATACATTTCACTATTAACTGTTCCAAGTACCCACTACAAAAATGATTGTGAGCTTGAACAGAAAGAGTCCTTCCCAGAAGCATATACTGAAAAACCACAGCCAACATTTTTAATTTTTTTTTTCTCAGCCATGCATTCGGTTCTTCATTTTCTGGGAGAGGTATTGATGTCAAACTTACTTCCAAGAAATGGTGGTTATTCAGTGAGCTGAGATGGGCCCTTTAAGCTGCCTGATTAGGTAATCATCTCATCTGATGGTTGGACTTGATGATCTTGGAGGTCTTTTCCAACCTTAATGATTCTATGATTCATGGGCAGGGGATTTGTATTGCTGTCACTCACTGGTAACAGTGGGTCAGTTGCTATGTACCTGCATTAGCACTTCATTGAAGGGAAGGTCCTGTTTGGGGAAGGAAAGGGTTTTGAACGGACAATGCCTTTCTTGATGGCATCACATGGCCTGGGTGTACTGGAAAGGTGGAATAAAACCTGGGCCCCAGGCTGAGAGTCTGTTCAGCTCTGATAATGTGGCTGCTGACCTTTAGTGCAACAGGGAGTTAAGTTGCTCATGGACTGCACTAGCAGCAAAATATGGACCCCTGGCTGTTCTCCAGCCCAGGGTGTAGGTGGGGCCATGGGCAGCAGCCTGCCTCTTCCAGCTGAGTGAGGTGCAAATCTCAGGATGGAAAACAGTAAACGAATCCCTGTTACAGACCCATTCTGCAGCAGCACTCCGTGATGTGTCTACAGTCCATGCTCAGATGGCTGTTGCGGATGAGAGAAGGAGTGGGAACAAATGGTTTCTCATAGGAAATAAAGATTGTTTTTATTGGAGTGTTCTAGTTGTTGCACCATGGGTAATTAAACCTTAAGGAGTCTTCCAGAAAAAAAATTAAAAAAAAAAAGAAAAGATGATTTGTATAGTTCAGGGACTTGCATTACATAATGCTGAGACCTTATAAGTAAGTCAAACACTGGATGCAGCCGTCTTCTGCTAGGCCTTATGGCAGAAAAACCTGAATGATTTCTCGTCACCATCAGATCTATATCACAAGGAAGGTGAATCAGTGAAAACATTAGGGAAGATCAATTACTACTAATTCATTCAGGGGATAAAAATTGAAATGATGGCTAATTTATTCTATACATGGATAAAACCTGAGCCCCACTGATAGTGCAGAGAATTTTGTCATTGACTGGAAAAGGTGTGGAATGCCAAAGCATTTTAAATATACATTCAAGCTAGTTTAAGCAAATAAAGCAATTATTTATCATTCATATTCAGAGAATAAACTTGCCAGTTAGCTCCCTGAAATATTTGTTGCTATTACACTTATGCATAATTTATTGCTAAATTTGTTTACATGTGCTGTGTTTGAAAATGAAGCAGCATGAGAGCAAAGAACATTATAGTTTGCCTGTTATAGAAAAGAACAGAGTGTGAGGAGGCTTTTTTATT
>NW_009260595.1:820097-865154 GCF_000687185.1 Egretta garzetta | reverse complement strand
AAGTGATAAGTTAAATACAGGGACTGAAGTGCCTTTACAGACTTACATAATAAATATAATGTTCATCAATCCTCCTAGCTAAATATTGATCATTATCTCCCACATTAAGGACCAGTCTGCGCCCATTTACTCCACAGGAAGGAGTCTGTGGGTGGAAGGAGCAGTTTCTAAAAAGTTTGTGTCCTTTGCCTCCCACAACTGCCTTCTTGCGCCGATAGACTGAAATACCGGAGGGACAGAAATTCCCCGCAAATGCTTTCTTCTTAAGGACTGCTGGGTTACAAGACATTCCCAGGGATGTGGAATAGACATGTCCATGCTGTGAAAGCTTCAGCTGTCCCTGGGGCCAGCAGAGAGGATGGTTGTTGAAGAGAATGCCGGAGGAGCCCAGACAGTCACACACGGAGCGTGGGATTCCCCTCACTCTCCATTCCAGCCTGGCTCCATGCAGCTCCATCCTAGCACATGCCAGGTCCTCGGTTGTGGTGCTGTCAGCATGGCAGTGGCTAAGAGGGAGAAATGAATGCTTAAAGAAGCATCTTAGCCTTTTCTGTAAACTGAGCATGGATGAAAATATGTGCCCCTGTTATGTAGTGATCAAATGCAAACCTGTGCACCACAGAAGGCAACGGATGGGGTTATGGTCAGAGAATTCAGGGAAAATTTTTGTCTTTCACTGAGGTCAATAAATGTTTCTTACAGGCAACAGAAACCAACTTGCAAAGAAACAAGTCCCTAGAAACACAGTTTCCCCTTCGGCAACTACAGCCTAGCATGCGCTGCCTTTTGCGTAGAGGAGCTTAAAGAAAGAAGCACCGGGCAGGGAGCTGGGAGATCCTGGCAGAATCC
The DNA here is from genome assembly GCF_000687185.1 of Egretta garzetta. Lineage (NCBI taxonomy): Eukaryota > Metazoa > Chordata > Aves > Pelecaniformes > Ardeidae > Egretta > Egretta garzetta. The sequence continues at coordinate 864,305 of NW_009260595.1, read as the reverse complement.
TGATCCTGCCTGTGCTGCTTCTGGCTGGGACAGAGTTAATTTTCTTCACAGTAGCTCATATGGGGCTGTGTTCTGGATTTGTGCTGGAAACAGTGTTGATAACACAGGGATGGTTTCGTTACTTCTGAGCAGGGCTGACACAAAGTCAAGGCCTTTCCTGTCTCTCACCCCACCCCACCAGCAAGTGGGCTGGGGATGCACAAGAATCTGGGAGGGGACACAGCTGGAACAGCTGACCCCGACTGTCCAAAGGGGTATTCTGTACCATATGACATCATACTCAGCATATATAAAGCTGAGGGAAGAAGAAGGAAGAGGGGGACATTGGAGTGATGGCGTTTGTCTTCCCAAGCAACCGTTATGCGTGATGGAGCCCTGCTCTCCTGGAGATGGCTGAGCACCTGCCTGCCCATGGGAGTGAATGAATCCCTTGTTTTGTTTTGCTTGCGTGTGTGGCTTTTGCTTTCCCTATTAAACTGTCTTTATCTCAACCCACGAGTTTTCTCACTTTTACCCTTCCGATTCTCTCCCCCATCCCACCAGGGGCGAGTGAGCGAGTGGCTGTGTGGGGCTTAGTTGCCAGCTGGGATTAAATCACGGCATTGTCGCTGATGGCCAAAACACACAATTTTTCCCATCTGTTTTCCCATCAGTGAAGTAAAAGCCATGCTTCTCTCTGAAAGCATTTTGTACTGTTTAATTAGGTAATGTCGGGACAGACCATATAAACACTGTATAAATGCTAAGTGCCTAATTCATCACGCCCCGTGCTGCAGTGGTGAGGCAATAGGGTATCCCTTGATCTCATGTGCAGGCATCCAGCCCAAAGTGCTCTACTGACATCGCTGGATGAGTATTCAGGTCCGGTTACTCAATCCCTGAAACACGTCCCATTTCTCTGGCGTGTTGATCCTCCTGCCCATCTGTCTGCATGGCCCCATGCCCTCTTGAAGCATCCTGTGTCCATGTTAGGAGCTCAGAAGTGCCAACAGGAGGGAGAAGTCTGTGTGCATAGCCAGCAGTGCTTTTCCTTTGAGGACATCCCTGGACAAGGTGACACAGCCTTTCCATGATGTGTCAGCTGTGGTGGGCAGCCTTTCTCTAACACCTGAGTGGCAGTTTCTGGCAGAAATATTTTCACATGGTGATGTCTTCTCTACAAATTAGGAGCAGTGATGACTTATATACAAAGACTCATTTTCATTAGTCACAAAATCTGCACCGTTAGGCTCCACTTTACAATTTAGCTGATCTCATTTCTATTTTAGCACAGAGCCAGGACAGCCTTTACAATTATGTTATTGTGGTACTGCCCATGAGCAGAAACTGCTGCCTAAGGTAGGAGAGAGGAGGATATCAGCTGACCAGCCACAGAGCTGCTTTGACTGAAGGGACTTTAAGGATTGTCAGACAAATTTAAATGCACCAAGCTTCAGATTTCTTGTGCAATATTTTCTCAGCATAAGAAAATAATCCACGAAGGCAAGGTGTGGATCTCCACCTTCATCCATCGGTCAGACAGCATCATGGTCTTGAGGTCGCTGCTGCCCTTGATCTTTACAGGCAGTCTGTGCCTCAAACAGCAAATACAGTCCCTGGATCAGTGCCTGGAGATAAGGCAGCCAGGGGCATTGTCGTGGTAATCGTAGAGCTGAAGAAAAACGTAGATGAAATAAACCCAGGCATGGAGCCAAATAGTTGCTTTCTCTGCAGTCCTTAATCCAGAGCTGACTCCAGCAAGCAGAGGCGCCAGCACGCTCCAGTTGGGTGTTGCTGGCCTGGCTGTTGTTTGTTTTCATGTTCCTCCTTCCCCTGGCTCCAGGCAAGGCCAAAAGAAGGATGTCCAGAAGCTGTGAGGGGAGATAGCTGGTCAGAACATCCAGGCTGGACAAAGATGCACTGGGGATCAGCAGAAATCACTGCAGATGCTTTGTGGGATTTGTTTCCCTGACCAAAATACTGGAACGTTCAAACCAGGAAAATGTTCATAGTTCATCTACTGCTAACAAGAATACCCAGCACCACAAAAATGTGACCATCAGCATGAGATGCCACTGCCAGCTTAGATAATTCTCTCTGTGCCACCCCCGGTCTTCGGCAATTGTTTTATGAGTTTGGAGAACCCAGAACTGTGTGACTCATGCAAATAAAATAATTTTATTTTCTTTTCTTTTTTTTCAAAAAGGGAGCACTTCTACATCTAGTGGTTTTGCCAAGAAAAGCCGGAAGATCTGAAGCAAAATATTTTAACAAGTAGCAGGAAACAAACAAGATGACTGTGATTTTAGGAATGGTTTCCTGCCATTCAAGGCATACGCAGCTCCTGCAGCCGGAGTACTCTGCACCATGGGCCCACCTCGGTGCGGGAAGGAAACACTGCGAAGCTCCCAAGCCTTACTGAGTCCTTGTGAACTTGCTTTGTTTTCTGTCTCTGGGCCTAAACGAGGCCTAATCATCTCTCTGGAGCCTAAAAATGTTTTATTGTAATTCTCTATTGAGAAAAGCAATAAAACGTAGCCCAGTGGTTTAAAATACATAAACCTACATTTCAGTGGTGCAAAATCATTATAGCGTCTGTCCATAAATTCTTGCACCATTCTAAGCTGTCTAATTGGCAAAATATATACTATATAACATGAATTTGAGTAGTTAAATTTAATATCGGCTCAGCCTAATCTCAGGTGATATTAATCACTAATTAATACTTTTGGGGGGTTTTGTTCATGCAGAAAGAATCAGTACTCTAATTACCACTTGTTTGATAATGTGCCTTTATCTTTGTTTTAATGGGGCTGCCAGTTTATTTAGATGCAAACATCTGAGGATTTTTACATCCCCAAGAGCAATTGCTCTCTTAAATACTTTCAGTGATACAGTTACTTTAAAGCAATAAGCAGTGCAAGAAGAGCTAGCATGAAATTACATTATATCTCCAGAGCTTTGTAGTTATAGAAGAACTCTTGGCATATTCTGTTAATTAATGGAATATGTTTACTGTGGGGTTTTGAAGTTATTAATTATTTTTATTAGTTTAAAATTCTTTAACAGTCACGTCTGTGTACTATTTCCATTATCAATTCAAGCCAGAGGTGTGTGGTATTTTGTGCATTCCTATCTTAACAGAGGGATGCACAAAATATAAGAGGGAGGACATTCATTCACCCAAATGTCACCCCGCATTTCAACACTGCAATTGTATATATATATATTTTTATGTATGTATGTATATATTAGCAGTACCCAAAAAGCATGAGAACAAATTAACATTTTATGTCACAGATTTGCTACACTAAATCTAGCAATTTTCCAGTGTAGGCCTATTTTTAAAATGCTAATATTTCTAACCCACATTAATTTATAAGTGTCCCTATAATGTAGAACATAGTACTCGTTAGAGATCTTCAAATATAAAAGAAAAAAACCCTCGACTTTTACTTTCTGAATATGGACTGAGGAAAGTATAATGCATAGTTAGATAAGGTTTCTTCTTGTGTTTAAAAGACTAGGAGACAGCACTCTCTTTTACTTTCCATGATTTCATTTTCCATTATTTCTGACAAAGACTTAATTGCTGAACCTTTTTAGCTGCCTGCAAAATGAATAATAGATATATATAAATGATTAATGTAAAAGACCTATAGTATTTAGTCATTTTACCCCTCCCTTTCTCAGTGTGGGCAGGTCAGGTGCAAAAATACTTTGCTTCAGAAAGGTGTCTGAGAATTAATTCATTAACATTCATTAGGCACTCATAATGAAAAGTGAGAATAGAGTACAAAGAATTGCTATTTTCTTTCTTTACATTCCTCAGACTAAATTGGATTGATCAGATTGGAAAGGGTAATAAAATATTAGAGCTGCTTCTTATCTCTCTGCTTCCTCCCATCGGTTTAAAATGAGTACACTGGAATGCTACTTGCTTTGCAAGGCAGCAACAATATTTGAGGCACTCTGAGCTACTTTCTCATTTTGAGGCAGGAAACGGTTACAGAAAGATCTCATTTTCTCACTGAGCTCCACTGCTGGCCAGCAAAAGAGAGGGAGTGACTGTAAATCACAGGCATTTCCTTTTTCCTTCCTTTTTCTTTTTTTCTGTGAAAGACACAATGGCTGTGGAATTTCGTTATTCAGGTCATAATCATCAAACCTGTTTTCCCCTCAGCCACATACCTGACAAGTAAAACCTACATCCCAACTTGCCTTGCCTTTTGCTGAGCAGAAGAGTGGGCAGCATCATGAGCCCTGCTTTGGCGTGGCTCCTGGGCAGCCCTGCTTTGGCATGGCTCCTGGGCAGCCCTGCTCTGACACTGCCTGAAGAATACCTGAAGAGGGTTGGGTCTCACATGAGATCTGAATCTAATTTTTATGATTTGACCCATCTCTGCTCAAAAGAGCCCACTCACAGCAGTGAGAGGTTTCTCTCTACCTTGGCATTTGATCCTATGTGGTTGTCTTTTTACAAAACCTTGTTTCATCAGCTGTCTAAAGCAATTTCCATCCAGCTTTTCAGTTTTGTGAAGATGCCTTTCCATAGATTTTTTTTTCATTAAAATGTGGTGAAACAGATGAAACACTTTAGATGGGGTTAAATCATAGTTTTCTTCATTTCTGTCAAAGATGAGTCCAGAAGAGTAGCATTCTTTTCCTACCAGCTGTTTTCAACAAGCCCTTTAACTGGTGAAAGGACAAGGGCATGTGAAGGCATGCAAAGCACACTTGAAGCGCTAAATGAACCTCCAGGATCCCAGAAACTCAATGGAGACAGAGAATTGCCTTCAACGTGGACCCACAGGACCGCAGCCTATGGTGCAGTACCCAGAGGCAGCAAATAGGCTGCATTAATCCAGAGAACAAAAAAGAGTTGCACAACCAAGTGTATCTTAACTCACAGTATATTTAGAGCTAGGACTTTTTTCTTCCAATATCATATAAAAAATTTTTAAGTTTAGTTTTTCCTGGAGGCCTACAGCTTTGTCAGCACTTCCTTAACAGCTTTATCTATCCATTTTATATACATAGGGAGGAAAAATAGCTAAAATCTTCATTCTTGCATTCTCCCTCCATAAACATTTCCTCAAGGGACTTTTCCTAACATTGGCGTTCCTATCTCCAGTCAGATAACTCAGGAGAGATCTGCCCACACTGACCTTCAGGGCTCTCCAGATCTGTGGTACTGCCTCCATTTCTCTGTCTCCTGCTCTCTCTTTGTGTTTCCATCACATGCCTCTCATGAAAGAGAAACTCTGTCAATCACAGACCTTCACAGAGAGCTGACTGGCTCCTTACACCTGACTTTCACTGAGCCTGTGGCTCTTGCACTTGAAGCTGCAAGCCAGCTCCCACAGCAGTCCATAACTTCTGTATTTTTAAAATGCTCAGTCCCCCCTTTCCCTCTTCTTTTATCATCTCAAAGCAGGCATGAAGTTATGTGAGATGGTCAGCAGGAGGACTGAGTTCATGTAAGTAAAAAGAAAAGAGTAACAACTCAAGCCTTCCTCTATCTGGGACCAGAACACTTTGAAGATGCACGAAAGCAATACTCACTTTTACTGTGGGTTTTTTTTCATCTTCACACACTCTTCATGCTTCCCAGGGTCCTGGTTTGTTCTAAGAATCATTGAAGTCAGGTTTGTGCTTTGGTCTATGTCTAAATTGGGATCCAAAAGTCTTGAAGTAAACATTCTGAGTTAGAGCTGTAACTTCAGTCAGCCAGGTTGAAGTGAGATGAACTGGGCAGGTCATGTTCTTGGAAAATACAAATAAATTTTCTACCCACAACAAGCCATGAATTTCATTAATTTCCACAGCATCTTCCAAATACATTTGTGAAGTCGGAAGAGAAGAAATGGTATTCCCCTTACCCTACCAAGAAAACAAATAACAGGTTAAAGCCTAATTTTTATTCATCTTTGGGGGAGTGAGAATTCCATCTTTTAAGAAACATTTTTCCTACAACTTTGAAATACAGAATCTTCAAAACTATTAGGAAAATATTTTATTTCAAAGATCTTTCAGTTAAGAACCCATCTGAATATTTGAAATTCTTGCAATAAAGGATCTTGCCGCTAAAACACCTGGCTCATCTGGAACAAAGCAGATCAGCTATAGAAGACATCAGAGTTAATAGCTTGACCAATACATTCCTAAGGCCAAAAGACTGTCACAGTCATTAAAATTCACAGTGTGCAGTGAAAGTTGGAGAAATTCATGCTGTGATTCATTTATATTGAGCCTATATATTCTAGCTGACATAAAACCATATTTTAAAACAAAACTCACCAAGTGGATTTGAAGTTCTACAAAAGAATACAAGCTTTTTTAATCTAAAGACTTCCGGTAATAAAGAGTTAAAAAGGCAAATCATGCCATTGTCTCACTTCTGTGGTTCAAGAGACTCACAAGTTTCTAGTAAAATCATCAAGCCTCAGTTTTTAGTTGCTACCTTTTGCTGCTAAATTATAGACTGCTGGTCTCAAACTTCCTTCTGTCCCAGAGGTGAGAGACGTTGTGGTCCAACAGGATCTTCCCGCTGCACAACCCACATTCCCTTGGTGACATGGTTTCTTGCAGTGGGTCTTACAAGCTGGGAGAGCAGTAACCCAAGGTGTTGTTGATGCCATACACAGTAGCAATGCCACCTCCCTGCTCTGAGTCACGTCCCGGCTCCAGATAGCTAGGGGTCCCCAGTTCCCTGTGGACTGTTGCACCAAGAGTTCAAACTGTCATCTGCCTTGTCCCCTGAGCAGATAATCATGTGTCCATCTCCCATGTTTTGAAACACCATCTATTCCTCTTCCTGATATAGAAAATGTCTGTTACTGAGTTCAAGTCAGCCTTCCTTCAGGGAAAGAGGTTGTCAGGAAAAAAATTCAGCATGAATGTAAAACTGGAACCAAATTAATATTATTCCTTTCCAGTCTCCTATGTTTTCATGTATCTCCTCATTTCTGTGTGTGGGCTCTTCTGTATTGTTGGTTTTTTGAAACAGCTTTTTCTAATTCTAAAGAAAACAGACTTGGAGCTAAGTGTTGGATCATTGTCTCCCATGAACTTTTTCATTTGTACCTTGTGCCCTCTAGAAATTGAGCCTTGGAAGTCCCAGGCGTTGATTCTTTTTGTCTATGTAATGCGTGTTGATTCCTGTTATAGAAACAAAGGACACACATTCACTTTTATCTGTGCTATGGAGTCAAAACACCACTGCGCTTTGTGATGAGCGGCGTCAGCAGCGGTCTCCTGCCAATTCTCCTCCTCCAGATTCATATTCATTTGTTAGGTCTAATTAAAGACCCATGGTACAAAGAAGCTTAGGGCTGCTTTACATTCAAGCTCCTCTGCTTTTGACTGATAGTACACCTTTTGTGTGCAACATTTTAGGATTGTGTAGAAATGACTTACAGTGACAGATTGCTTTTGTACTTGCTGGCTACTGTCCATTTCATTTTCATTATACATTTCATTGTATACTTCAGAGAGAGTTTGCTAAAGGTTTGCAACATACCAAATTTATAGTGGGATTTGAGTGCTCTAGGGACGGATGGGAAAAGCCTGGTATCTTCCATCAGATTATCCTACAGTAGCTTTAAAGGAGCTGTGGAGCCTACAGCAGGTGAGAATACTGTACAGGGTATTATAATGCTTTCTTTCTCTGCACTTCTCTCCTCCTTTTCTTCTCTACTGCTCCACAAGACTATTCCTAAGAGGACCATGTATTATGCAGGAACTTGGAAATTGGGCTTGATGACCCCACCTGAAAAATTAACCTGGGTTCTTTCCAGGTCAGTAATGTTCTGCAGATACAGTTAACAGCCTTTTTGGGATAATTCTGCCTTGATTACATTGAAAACCTGATCATGGTCAAGGCGGTCTAGAAATTGGTTGTCATCTTTCAGTTCTGCATTGCTAGCAGGCGTCAGAAATAGCACTGCCCAAGGGTGCTGAACTTTTACAGATTTGACTCCTGTCACGCAAAGAAGTTGCTTCACTTGGAACTACATCTGAAAAAACACCAGAGCAGTGGAGAAGGGAGTCAAAACCTATTGCTTAAGATTTTTCTTATATATATTTGGTCACTTACTAGGTAAGCCCCACCTTGAGCAGATAGAATCTAACTCTGAGATATCAAGGGAGAAGAGAGTTTTTTCAAGTCTTTGAAAGAAAAATAATGTCTCTGTGTAAAATTGGGGTGCAGTTATCAAGCACTGCATTCAACTCCACTTCCCCAATACCAGGAAACCAGTGAGAAATTGTGAGAATTGGAAAGGACTGATGAAATGCTTTGGCAGGACTGAGAGTAGGAAGACAGTGGGTTTTCAGGAGGAGAGCATGTGTTTGCATTTCAGCTGCTCCAGTTTTCAGCCTGGCATCTCAGTTTAACCTGCTGATGAATGTGTGAGTTTGTGTTAAGGCACTAGACTGCAAACTGAACAGCTGAAGCACAGGTGTAAATTCCCTTCTGTTAGATCTGCTGCAATAGTAGCAACCTTCAACATGGAGTAGGGAGATAAATTCTTATACCCTGATTTAAAGATTCACAAGAAAGGTTGTTTCCATGTTAAACTCCTTGCATACAACCCACGTTATCCAGTCAGCCGCAAGCCAAAACTAAAGAGTAGGTCCATAGAGTTTCTGCTCAACATGTTTGCAGTCTTGGAGAAAATGAGGAAAAAGATAAGTTGGTTTTCTTCCTAAAAAAACCCCTCTGTTGCATTATTGTTGTCATCCTACTGATAAGGACAGACCTTTGCCTATAAGGCAAATTGGAGATGAGGTCTGATCACAAAACCACAGATATTACACCCCTTTCCAAGGATAGCCATTTACCATAGCTGCATGACGAGAGTCTTCCCAGTAAAACATTAATACAGTGGTGGGAATAGTCAATGTATTATATCAAGATATTTGCTGAGATCAGGAGTACACAATACCATATCTATATCTGTAATCTTTGTCTGGAACTTTGCCTTGGGTAATTAAATAAAGAACATTGTCTTGACATTGGAAAGCAGAGCAGACGTGCACTGCCAGGCACTGTACGTCGCCTCTGCTTATTAAACAGCGTGAGTGTAGTTACTTCATATCATACCTGGGGAACACACTCGTGTTTCATCTCTTATTTTTCCCAGCTGATGAAGGAGTTGAAAGGAAATATGTCTGTTCATGAAAGGATGGAGTTATTCCCCCAACGGGTTTTGCACCAGACTAAGCCCAGTCTGTATTCTTCAGTTTGGGTCAGCCCTGAAATTTCTCATTCAGAGAAGAGTATTTCATCCAGGTAGTCTTGTCTGTATGGGCTCAGACATCAATATGAAAGATTTTAAGGTTTTAAACCTTAAAGCTGAAACTATTTCCATTTTCAAGGTTTCAGATCCTACTCTTATTTCAGTTAGGAAGGCATTAGGTGTTGTTTTATGGGGAGTCTGAAAGAAGTGCCACCAGTGCTACTTGGTTCCTCAGAGGCCACCACTGCCTGCTCATTAATTTTGTTGATAAGTGTTAAATGCATGGTTGACTTTGAAGCAAGAATCTTAAACTAACCAAGACAATCAGTTCTTGCTCATGATAATGTCAGCTTGACTATAAAACCACTTGATTTATAAATATATCTGCTGTGAGGCTAAGTTAAATAAATAGTATGCTCAATGCCTGCTGTCCGTACTGTAAATAAAGAAGAATATAATCACTATGATAAGAAAACACTTTTCCTGCCCAAATGCCACGTTCTCCACTAATTTTTTTTTTTTTACCTCTTGTGACTTACCTCACCAGTAATAAGCTACAGGACAGACAAGTTACAGAATCACAGAATCGCAAGGGTTGGAAGGGACCTCAGGAGATCATCTAGTCCAAGCCCCCCAAGTTACTCCAGAAGATTCAGAAAAATTTCATTAATTTTTCTTATGGGACTAAATGTCTTCACAGAGACCCTTAATTCCCAGCAGGAACCCACACTGATATAAGCCTACCTACAAAGTGACTGCAAAATATAGTGAACTGAACTCTGTTGTGGGTCCTACTTTGTACCCTCAGAAACCCAAGTTCAGCTCCTGATTCTGCCATAGCTTTCCCAGGAAACTAGGATTTGAAACTAAACTCGTTGCCTTCCAGGAGAGCATTCACCATTGGGATATCAGTTCTTTTTCTCTCCTTTTTTGATCTAAGAGTTATTTAAGTATTTTACATCAAGTAGAACAATTTCTAATGATTAAATATTTACTAAGGTAAAGAGACACTATAAGCTAGTAGCTGGTTTGCTCTGCTGGGAGGAAGGAAGACTCCTTCAGGATAGTTCTCTCACCTAAGTATTATGCTAGGATGTGCCTGGCCTTCATATAACCTGGCAAAGTGAGTATCTTGCTCCCTTGTGAATGGGAAAAGAAAAGACATAGTTTTGCCAGCTCATGAATGCAGTATTTGCCCAGGAGAAAATTGTTCGGTCAAGAATGGCAGAAGTGTCATTATGGCTGAACCCAAAGTCTTGTTCTTATCTATTTTACAAATCCCTACAGCTAAAGACTGCAAACAGACATACGGAGAGAAAAAAAGGGAGATGGGAGGTGTCACCATAGCCTTGGATCCTGCTGTGAGGGAAAACTTAAGGCGGTGGCAGGTACGTTCGGAACGCACCACACCCCTTCAGCTGGTAGTGATCATGTTGAAGGTTCCCAATGTACTGTAATCAAATTAAACAGATTCCTAGCCTGTTTTGATATTAAATGAAGACAAGTTACAAAAGCAAAGCTCACTGTTGAAAGTGAGAAAATGCAAGCAAAGAAATGCAATGTAGTTTAAACTTGCTTTTACCAGTGAGGTGGGAAAACCCTCTAGGCTCATTTAGCTCATGGTGATGCTGGTAGCAGCAACTCATCTACAGCAATGGAGACATATGGGACGGAAAATACTGCTGGAGAGGAGAATCAGTCCCTACAATTTAGGCACAGAAGGGACAAAAAAGTATGAGGAAAGGAACCCTACAAATAACCCTCAAAAGACACATCTCAAACAATTGGCCAATTGCTTTATGTACCCTTCCAAAGGAGTGAATGTTGTCTGCTCAGATTTCAGGAAACAAATACAATACAAACCATATTTACTTTGACAAGCTGAACATTACAGGCATCAAGGGTCCTGCCTCTGAGCTGTGTTTTTGCAAACCTTGACTTTTTTTTAAGGTTCAAGCAAGCATTGCAGAGAACTGAAGTGGAAGCCATGCAATCTCAGGTGAACACGAATGGCCAACTAGCTAGATTTCAGTCACCTCTATCAACCATCTCTTTAGCTCCCGGTAAACAAGGAATCTGAGAAGATAAGCTTTTCACTAGCAGCACTTTTATTTTCATAATGATAACTATCGGCTTCCTCAATTTTGTTGGTGCTAAGGTGGTAAGGAAGTCCTAGGAATGCGTACGTGTAAGATTGCCCACAAATTTTTCTCCTGACTTTTTCACTTTCATCAAAATGAAAATGAAACATTCCTTGGAGTTTGAAATATGTACACTTAAAATAAAATAATTTGACTTAGAAATATCATGTTGGTGCTTTGTAGTGTGAAGATTTTACTGTCTCTTAAGTCCTCTTGCATAATGCATCATGCCTGAGCTGTTTCAATAGTGCACCATTTCCAAGCAAAAGAAAATACCAGTTGAAACAAGACACTTGGACATTAGAATCTTCTTTAGATACTTTAACTTAAAACATCGGAAAAAGTGTTAAATCCCAAAATATTTTCTACAGGGAATTCTAAATCTCTGTCTCCATGCTCCCGGGAGACAAAGCTTAGAGTTCATACTCTTGTTTTATTTTATCAACTAGATTCTGGCTGTTCGTCCAAGTATTTGAAAGTAAAGCCTTTATATTCATGTTGGAAAAGATTTTCCTGGTGTGAGATTTTTTTTTTGTTTTTACAGTATTTCTTCCTCCTCAGCACCTAATAAAAGCTTTGCAATGTTCTCCACACAGAAAACCTGATCAGAATAGCGTGGTAAGTAGGATAGTCTATTGGGTTGTAAAGGATCTCAGTCCAAATTCCTTCTCTGCATGATCTGGACTTGGGGCTTGAACCTTGGATTTTTCTCTCTTAAGCAGTACCCGTTAGCTTGTAGGCTACTTTAAACATCTCACTTTTTCTCTGTGTAACAAAAGCAGCGTTTCTCCAAGAAAATCTCAGATAACTGTACCCACATGATCTTGATTATGCTTCCTTTCAGTTTGACTGTGCAAGTGTGCTGTTGCATTCAATGACAGATAAATAGTGTTACACAGATTGGACCAGATCGTGTCTTCACACAGTTATCAGACCAGATCAATGTACAATCTTCAATGCCTCTTTTCCTTCAGCTTTCCCTTTACTGCACATGGGTAACTTCAAAGGGATCCCGTATCTAAATCATTTTCTCAGCCTAGTTTTCAGCACCAGTTTGCATCACTTTCAAATTTTGTTATGTGCACACTACCCTTATAGTCCTGTGATTTCAGCCGGTAGCAGAGAAGACAGGGTGAAGTTTCTTGTGCCTCTTCCTCCTGCCTGACTTCTTTCTGTGAGTGGGCAGGAAAAAAGTCACAGGTCTGGTTGTTTCCAAAGTCAGGCCATCTGCATAGACCCTAAGAGAGCAGAAAGCCCAAGGGCAGAGTCCAGCTCATTCCTACAGTTCATCTGCTTTTGCATTCCTCAGGTGATTCTTGTTTTCCAGAATCATTCATCCTTTCCTTAGAGAAGAAGGAGTTTAGAGAAATATTATTTTAATCTGTTGGCAGTAAACCCCTTCAGCCAAGTTAATTATAACAGTTGCACCAACCTGTGGAGCAAGGCAAACAAACATGAAAGAGAAGAACATGCAGCCAAGATAAAAAAGGGACCGGGAGATGAACTTGTCTTCAGTTTGTCACTCATGTGCTTTGATTTGCCATTCTTCTCAGACATTTTAAGCAGCTGTGCTCACATATTCTGACAGTCCTGCTAATTCTGCCAACTCAGTGATGTCTGTTTGAAAATTTTGTCACCAAGTTAAGCAGAACTGAGCACCCACAACTTCTTTTAAAAAGATCCAGGGTTGTTAAGGTGGGTAGCAGATATGCACATGGATCATATTTATTTATTAATGTAGCCTATATACTTAAACACACACACATGCAGCACGTGTGCATACACATGCACAAATATATATATATTTAATCTCTTCAAAAACAATGTATCTACAAATGCAAGGATAATCCTTGCCCAGAGTACAGAGAAAAAGACACACTTTATCTTAGGAAAAAAAAAAATTCTTATGACATTGAAATAGAAAATTCAGTGATTTGTTTGTATGGGTCTGCACCACCGTGTTATTTGCAAAACACAAAATATACAAGAACAAACAGAAATCTTGTTACTTATGTTGTGGTAATGCTATCCACACCAAGAAGACATTTGTATCTCATCCCTTGATGCCACAACTGAGTGCAGGCAACAGACCAACTGGTGTGTTTTCGTGTACTGGATCAAAGAAATCCTACAGGCATGTGAGAAAAGCATAATTTTGATATCAGTTAGCTGAACTGGCTTTGTCAGCACTAGGGCTGTCAACAATAAAACTGTCAACATAAAAGTGTCATCAAGCCCCAGCTTCACTCAGTGGGAGGAAACATGGGTAGCAGGTACTGCCTTGTAGCAGGTACAAAGTAGACGATGGTTTCTGAAACAGTCATGCTGGGCTAACTTTGTAGTCAAGGAAAATGTAGTCAATATAATTAATGGCGTTTAGAGTACATTTATCTGTAGATGCTTGAGAAATAAAATTCCCACTTGCCTCTGCTGATTGTGGTGACCAATTCTCTGCAGAGACAAAAGGGATCCAGATACGACTAGCTCAGTTATAGGCACATACCCTTAGTCAGATGAAGCCCACCTGCAGTAAGAGGTTTGTAGATGTTATAAAAGGCACAGAATACCCCTTTCCATCTCTTTCTGCTGGACACTCATCTACTCCATCCTTTGACAGGTCACATCCATTCAGATTCACAAAACATAGTAGGCATATAAGCATCTGCTCTGCTCATACCTGAAGGATTTAAGCTGTAATTATGATTAAATATGGTACATGTGCAGCAGTGGTGATTGGAGGCCCCTGATGCTGAAATGAGAATGGGAGTGGGAAACATGTCCATCCTTCAGCATACTCCACTCTCACACTGTATTCTCTCTCTCACATTTTTGTAAGCACTTGCCCAGCTTGTATTGTGAGCACAGGACTTATTTACTCATAGAGCTGCAAGGAATAGGTTAGATATCCTCCTGGATAAACAAGAGAGAAATGAAATCTATTTGGCAAGAAGGGAGGAAACATTATTTGTGGTTTTGCTGGCTGGAATGCAGTGATATCTTCCTCTGCTGCAGAAAAATAAAAAATAAATATGTCTTGTCCTGTAAATTTTGTTTCACACTTGTACTAAAATTCAAGCTCTTCTTGCAAAAAATGTGCACCAAACTAACAGAACAAGAGGTTTAATAAATACAGTGGTCTAAAGGAAATAGTATAGCAATGTTTAATTAATATCTGTTGTGCTTCAGAGTCAACACAATTCCTTTTTTCTTCCTTTGCTGTGAGAAGATAGCACTTTTTTACCATAACTTACTCCAGACTGTTATATCAGTAAACAGCAGCAGAGAAATGTATCTGCTGAAAGAAAGCTCAGCATTATGCAAAGAGTGATAAACTTCTCAGAAGGTGTTTACAAATGCATTCAGTGAAACAGAATTTTAATGAATTGTGCCACATAATCTTGCAGTTAATGAGCTGTAAAAGCCTTTGTCAATTATAGTGACTAGAAACTAACTCTTTTGGATTCCAGATCAATAATAGGACTCTTCGTCTGCACATTTTTATTTTTTAAGGGAAAATTAGGATCTTAGAAAAATAAAAGGTATCTTTGTCATATTAGGCATCTCAGAAAAGACCCTCATTATTATAACAGAGCTATCTATATTCTTATTATTTGTAAAATCATCTCTCAGCTGCATTAAAAGGAACAACCCTTCCAAGATCAAATGGCACCAGTGTTGTAAAATGCCACTGGCAAAACCAGAAGAGACTAACAACTTCAATAATAACTAGGAACCTTTTCCAGGAGTTATATTAAATTCAACTATTGTGCACAACCTCTTAGAAAACAAAAATTATCCTGCCCTGCCTTTGCTTCCACCATAATTACGCTGCTGTTAGAAAGCGGACGCCTTAAAACTCTCTGGAAGACCAGTTCATCTGTATGTGTCTTCTTTTAAGCAAAGGGTCTGCACACATTGCTTTTTTCCAGGTGAGGTTACTATTACTGCCTGGGAACATAACATTATAACACATCAGAACTGCCGTAGTTCCCAGGGACAATTAAATATCATGACCAAAGATTCCTGTGACTTTCTATCCAGCTAGTAAAACATTATTTTAAAAAACAAAGATTTGGCTCAGTATTTTAATGTCTTCAAAATCTAAAGGAGACGGGACCAGCATTTATCAAAGAAAAATATGGGAGGCAGTTTTATTGCCTGTAACCTCCAATTTATTATGTGACTTTTTCCCAGTGCGATTCTACATTTTCCTTCTCTAAAGAGTTTTTTCTCTTACTCTTGCCTCAGTGTGGAGGATCCATTAACAGAGGAACCACATAAAAAGTAATTTCAAGGAAAAGCCTTATAAAATGTGAAAAATTAAAGCTGTGCTCAGATCCCATTAAGAAAAGAAATTGCCTTGAGGCATCCACTAAATATGTGAAATCCATTTCTGCTGAAGGGCTTCAGAGTTTATTCCTGTCTTACAAATGCAATTTCACAGCACAAGTTGAACGTTTAAACAAAGCGAAGCAGGATCTTTTCCCAGTTAGCGCCTCTTTTCCTTGATTGCTGCCAGGTCACCAAGTGCAAATTTACATGAGAATCCGAGATTATATAAATCTCAGCCAAGAGGCTTTGAGGGCATTGCTGCTTGGGAAGACTGTAAACCAGGAAATGCTCTCGGTATAGAGGGTTTACTGTTGTTATTATTAGTATTTATTTTCCTCAGCTTTATACAGGAAGCCAGAGAAGGCTGTGGGCTTAACATCTCCTTTCCTTGAGTGGTTAGGTTAAGCTCCCCTGATGGCCCAGCTCCCTCTGACCTCTGCTTCTGGTGCTGTCGCCTCACATATTTCTAGTAGAGCACCCTGATTCATCTTCAACTCCACAACCCCATACACAAGACTAAGGGAGCAGAAGAAAAGAAAGAGTGAGCAGCCAGCAAGGAGGATGTCTTGTCCCTGCTGAAATCCACCACTGCCACCTGCTTATTTCCCCATGTCCCATGGGGAGGTGCATCTGCCATGCACTGGTGGGGACCCCAGCCCATCTCAGAGGGGTTGCGAGGAGGCAGGGCTCCCTCAGCCTCCTGCCTTGATGCTGGGGAGTAGTTCTTCATCCAGACAATGGTGTACTAGTAATTTGGGCTCCTTCACTGAAACATCCTCAGAAGAAGCCCTGCTTTCTCCAGTAGCTAGAGCCACATGCTGGTGCCGGCATCTGGATATAAAACCTTGCTGGCACAAGCCAATGAAGCAGGCTCTTTTAAACAGACACAAAACACTATGGTAATGACACCATGTTGACTTCAGATCATCTGTATTTACTCTGGTTTTTACTGTTGTTCCATAAAACTCAGTGTAGCTTGGGATTGGAGAACGGCTCTGGGAAATCATAGTCTTCTCTTCCAGAAATGAGATCCTGCTGTTTGTTGAAGAAATGGACTTTGTCTCCTCCTCAGTTGCAGACAGTTTACTATCTGGTAGCTGAGACTCCATCTCCTTGCCCAAAGCAATGTTGCATGCCTGTCTGGCCCTGCTCCCTTGAGACAACAGACCCAGTCTGGTGGCAACTGACAGAGCTGGTTTCATTATTTTGCTCTGTCCTACAGAATGAAAGATACCTCCAGCATTGCAAAAGACTTCAGTGGTGAGAACTAACAAGTTGTCCGCAAGTGCTCCAGAAGTTTTAAGTGGTAATTTGATGATACAAAATATGCAGAGAGGAAGAAATGCTTTTCCCCCATCTAGTTTTCTTGCTTAGTCATGATTTCAAGGTAATGCCTGGAGAGGAGGAGAAATAGCATCTCTGAAGGTGACTGGGGAGTCTCTTCTAAGGAATGTAACAAGCAAAATGACTGCAAGTCTGATGAAAATTCAAAAGGTTTCTAATCCAGCTAAGATATATGAAACAGGCCCCTACACCTTGGCATATTTATTATTGGTTGCTATTTCTCAGATGGAAATATATGGTAACATTTAAGCTCATCGGCATGAAGCCTATCCCTCAGGAGCTGTATGCCAGCCCCCATGAGCTTATGGCAATGTAAACTGCTATATTTAGGTCTAGATCATGGGTGTTGCCTCTTACCATCCTGCTTCCAGTGTAAACATCCAAAAGAGATGCTTCATTTCACACTTAAAAGGAAATTAGATGGGGGGAAAAGCCTTGCCAGATGTAATGGTATTGTTTTTAAAAAATGAATGGGTCAGTTCTGAAAACAGGTCAGAGTGGAAAGTGCTAATGCAGTACCAACCACCAAATCAAAGCACTGAACATCAACAAATTATCAGTTCTCCTGATAAATCCTTTGCAATGTATTACTTGGCTAATATTGTCCCTGTTCACAGCTCCTGAATAGTTCATTACAATGTGGTTCTTTCTATATAATTTTTCAATTTCCTTCTTGTTGAAACTACTGGACCTTGTCTGACAGTCCCCTAGTTTCTGAATTTTGCATGTGTTTCTTGGCCTTGGATATTTTATAATGTACATGAAAATGAACAAACACCTGTATGCTTTAACTACCTTGCTTTTCTCTCTAGCTGTTTCTCAGTTCATTCACTCTTCTATTTAACATAAAATGCCAGTAATTGTTATGTATATTTTTTATTATAAGAAAAATTTCAAGGTCTCAATAAGACATCTCAAAATATAGCATGGCTCTGTAAAATTACTATGGATTTATATCACCATTACTGACTGTTTGATCCATTTTTTGGTAAGATGAGTAAATATACTTATTGGGTTTTGTGTATAAAATGACTTCTATACTATTAATGGAAGGTACATTTTAATTAAGCCAAAGTAAAATATATCTGAGAGAGACCCACGTTTTGACATCAGTTACAGATGAGCAATCCTACCAAAGAATATTGAATTCCACTGAAGCTACAGAGCAGAGGTTCATCCCCTGTAATTACAGTTCAGAAATTATGTTTGTTGAAAAATCTAAAATGAGAGCAGGCACAGGCACAACACTTGAAATTTTAGTTCAGCTTCAGTAGAAGAGTTGAATGCTCTGGTATTTAAGGTAGTAACCTAGGACTTGAGATTTCCAGCTTCAAGTCTTTATTTCCTCATGGGTTTCTGCTATGTGAGCTTCAATGAATCATTTAATGCCAGTCTCTTTGAGGTGTTGCAGAATTTAATATCTGCTATTTTCAGGGGAAGTTAAGATCTGAAAGACCTAAGACATTGCCCCTCTGTGCCTCAGTTGCCCTGCTGTGAAAGGGAAGAGTTTCAGGGGTAAGAGCCTTATCAGCTCGGGTGTTACAGTCATGAAAGCTGATACACACCACACTGAAATTCTGCTCTCATTTTACTCAAGTGCATATAAGCATGAGGTATTTAATATTTGGCAGAGCATCCTGGGATTTCATGATTTTCTGAAATATGATTTTTTTTATTGTTTTCTATTCTGCCTTTCAATGAAGCATTAACCAAGAGCAGCAAAATCTCTTACTTTTTGTCCAAATGGATTCATTTCTCTCTTCTGCTATGAAAATTGAAGTGGTTGAGATGGACTGTTACTTGGAGCCCTTTACCTGGAAAGATTGCTTGTCAGTGCTCAGTGATAATGGTCACTCTTCTTCATGGCCTTAAGTGTTCTTTTTCCAACATCTTTCTCCCTTCACTCTCTTACCATCCTTTTATCTCTCATGTTTTTTATATCTGTAGCATCTTTGCCTCCCCTCCTTCTCCCACCACCCCATCTCCTTCTGTGTCAGCTCCTGTGTTAGTTATGGCAACAAGGAATTTTGGACATTGGTACATCTGCTGCAAACAAATGAAGCTGGTAGCCTGAAGAAAATCACACACAAGGAGGTTTCAGTAATTTTTAATGCAGAATAGAATAAAAATGTGCTGGAGTAGTCTCTCTTGCATACTCAGAAGAGCCGCTTCTCTTTCATAACGGCCCTTGCTGTGCTGCCACCCCCACCCTCACCCCTACTCCCTGCCCTTCAACTCGTCGTCGATCTCCTCTCTCTTTCTACCGCAAATCTTCTCTGCTACATAAGCATCTCTCTCTCGTGGCCTTTCTCAGCCAACATTATGCACAGTGGACTCCCCCTGTCATCCCCTCCTACTCGGTAAAAACACACCACTGTCCTCTTGACAGCCTTCACTGTCAGGTTTAGTTGCCTTGCCAATAAAGCAAGCCTTCCTGGCAGCATTCCCGTTAAGGATAATAATTAGAAGCTTGCATTTCAGAGGCAAAACCAGTGAAATTAAACAAAAAAAGCTTTGGCCAGTCTGCTGTATGAGGAAAAGTTGCTGTGCTTTCATCACATGGAAAACAAATTTGGAATAGCTCCTCTGTAGCCACTTCTTTAATAATAACAATAGTGATAGTCATATTAATAAAGTAACTGTGTATGGAAGATTGAATAAATGACATTAAACTATTGTTGTAACTATAGACTGGGTACCTTTCCCTGGCCCACAACACAGACAGAAGGCAGGAAAAAACCCCGAGTTGTGAAGTTACTGCCCCTCAGTTCATTACTTCATTGCCCTTCACTCCTTCCCTGTCCTCTTGGGACCTGTAGTTTTTAGCCATGATGAGGAAGTGCCTTGGACAATCTCCACTTTTGTATTTTTGTGGAAAAATTCCTCTAAATATGTCTTTCAGATGCCACTGTGCAACAAGCATGTTGCTGCACAGAGTCGGCATTGTTAGCGGCACCTGCTAGAAAAATTGTTTAGTTTCATCTGTAAGAGATTAGGCACCAGATAATTTGAAGTCAACTTACTCACACAAAAAGACATGAGGAACATATCATCCATGTTATATGGAGAGGCATCTTGTGCAGGGTGTTTGTTAAAAGGAAACAAAACCAGGATGGTAATCCTTCAAAACTAGTGCAGCACAAAATGGAAGAACAGTTGAATCCCTCTGTGCTAGAAAGCCCAAGTACGCAAGGGGACCTGTTACAGTTCAGCATTAATTGGTGGAAGTCTGGGAGAAACGTTTGCAATTGCAGAAGCTGTTTGCTGTGAAGATGCCTGATTTGCATAAGCACATTGCTTAAGCACTTTGTAAATGACATTAATTAGTTATTTTACTATTTAAATTACCTTTAATTATTCTTACGTGCAACAACTTTGCACAGGGTGCATCATCATATTTGTTTGTACCAGTAAACATCCATCAGTTGAATAGGGACAAAGCAGAAGAAAGAAAAGCAGGACATTTCTCTTCCACCTTCAGCTTGTCTTTTCTAGCCTGTTGGCTGGAAAAAAACTTTTCCCCATTTTCTTTCATAACTCCTAATGTTGCTTGTCTCGATGTTATCAAGTTGATTATGATTATAACTCTTTATGAGACGGAAATTGTCTCAGCCCAGGTGATCGTTCTGATGTCTTTAAATATACCCTCTAATTTTCACAGTTTTATTATTTTACAGATATCTCTGCAATTGTCAAAATTCAGTTGTGTGACACTGCACCCACAAATAACAAGGTGCTACAGAGCATATTAGTAAAACTGGGAAAAGGGAAAGATGGAATGAACATTCTTCCCGTTTAGAGATGAAAAAAGAAAAGACAACAACATCCAGTAATTTCATTGCAACACTCACCCAAAAAATAACACCAGGTCTCTGAAATCCCAAGGCTAACTAAATATACCATGTCTGTTGCAGCGAAGCTGGGTTCACTAAGGATTTCTAGATGCTACTGTGCATCAGTAATGGCAGATTTCCAAACACAAATGTCAGTCAGATTTTTGTTGCGCTTTGGTAGCAAAGATTTAAAAGTAGCCAGAAACTAGAGGCAAAGAAATGACTGTCCAGCTATGTTGCTGCCATATTAAGGGCAGTGTAAGCTGTCTACAATTAATTTTTTTTCTCATCATTATTCTCTATTTAAAACTCATCTTTGACACTGTGTCACTTCGAAACTCACGGTCATGCACACAGCTTAATCAACCGTATTCCTGTCCTTCTCTTGTTTGCCTAACTCTTGTTTTAAAAGTTCTTTGTCTTCCAGTTTGTCCTTCCTTAGGAGAAGATTATGACCTCCTCACCTTCTTTCTTTAAATCCTGTACTTCACTGTCTTCTTGCCCTGCACCATATTTTGGGATGATCTTATCTTCTAAAACAAATTAAACTACCAATCTTGCTACATTTATCAGACATATTAGAACAATCTAGATCTCATTCAGAGAGAGTTTATTCTAGCTCTTTATCCAATGTCTCCATCTACATTTGACCAAATGCAAAACAGGTAGAGACTGATCAACACACACACACACACACACACACACACACCCCCCAACAAACAAACAATAGTGTCCTTATGGCCCCCAGCCCCAGGAGGCTCCCAGTATCCCCTTCTCACATGAAGAACTTGTGCTTGTCCTCATGGATCTTTGACCAATGAGAATCAAGGCTGGATATCCAGAAATACTTCAAGAAAAGGTGACAACTTTACTTTACATTGCCGCTTTCTTGTTCCCTCTCCTCAGGCCCTCTCCTCTTCCTCAGGAAGCTGCTTATCTATGTTCAAAGTCTTTCCTCACTTAGCCCTTCCTTACCTAGACTCTCATTCCCTCCCAAAACGTCATTTCCAGCTTCCAACCAGTCCCTAATGCTAGTGCTCAATAGCTACTTGTTCAATAATCAGGCCAGCATTTTCATGCTTTCTCTCAGACGGCATCTCAAGCTTTGAGGGGGTACTCTGAAAATACCCTCAAACCCATGTATTGGTTCTTCAGTTCTTGCCTTTTGCACAAAACCCAAAAAAATTTTGCAAACAAAAGCATGTATACAGCTTCCTGTAGTCCTGGTCCACTGCTCCTTGCTGCTGTAATGATATCTATAGCACACAATAATTAAACTTTATAAACAGTCTCAATTACAGAGAGAGAGGTGGGGCCTGGCTTAGTTCCCGTGCAAGTCACTAGGTAGAGATTTGCTTCATTTGCTAGATTAGTAACTATACTAAATCATGGGATTTTCAGAGAGAAAATTCCTCCTCCTTTAGCTTTCAGGAATAGATGCTACTACAAATTATCATTATATTTATTACATTAGCACCCTCATACATGCAAGAACTCTGTTGTACCATGGGACACATACTGCCATACACTAAAAGAGAATTTCAGTCCCAAATGGCTTCAGGTCTTAACAGGCAAAACCGAAACCAGCAGCACAAACAAGCATCGAGGACCAAAGCAAATATTGCTCAAGGCCCTGCAGTATATTCCTGACCACTCTGCACCAAATTTTCTCAAGTCATGACACATGACTTGCTAGCAGCACGTTGCCATGTTTAAGGAATCACACCTTGCACCGTCCACCTCGCTCTCCTGCCAACACCAAAGTCCTCCCTGGTTCATGTCTCCCACATCTCCTTCACCCAGTACTACACAAATCTCTCTGGGGTTTGTACAAAGCTCATAAGGGGCTGCTTTGAAAACTGCACACATTTATAAATGAAAATCACCCTTTCCTATCCCACAATGTTTTTGCCTGAAGGTCCTCATCAGCTCCATCTGTGAGCTTGCACACAGTCCTCTGAATTCTCACTGGGGCTACCTGAAGGAGCAAGGTCTGCTAGGACCCTGGTTTAAGAGCCTTAGGCCTATAATTTGCTAGGTTTTCCTCACTCCTGAATGGAAATAGTGCAGCATTTGAGAAGTGCCATGGGTTTTAAAGCTAATTGAAGGCTCTTAATTGAAATGCATGAAGACGACATATTAATTTATCCATATTTTACCACAAAGATTAACTGCATGTGGAATTAATTTATGGCACTTTGTTTACATCTAAGTGAAAATGAATATGAAAAATGAGTGATATGTTGAGGAAACATGGAGGGAAAAAAAATCTGTATAGGAAAATATAACTGTCTGCCAAGAACCTTTTAGTGCAATTTCAGCATCAGATAATAATCTGATTATTTTCAGAGCACAGGAAGAGTGCCGTATCACCCATTGCATTCTGGTTTGTGCAATCAAATCATAAATGTTTTCCACTTTGTGTGTGTGTTCTCTAACATGCTTGTGGTTTTCACAAAGTTTAGAAGTGACCTAATTTTGGAGTGTCTTGTAATGGCTACGGTTGGGGTCCAATTCCATCACCTCCACATGGTTGGAGGATGAAGGTGTCGGGAGCTGTTAACAACATGAAACATGCTGAAGGAATGACTGTAAACTGGCAAGAAAGACAATGCCTGTTCCTTCAAATCCTTGTTTTACAGCTGCAGAAGGGAGGAACAGAGAGAGGCTGAAAGCTTTAGGATCAGAGGGGAAGTCAGTGGAAAAGCTAATCCTCCTCTGTCTAGATGCTCTGAATCCCAATCCGTTGCCTCGTAATTCTTCTTATTAACTCTGAGGTTGAAGACAATTGCTTTCATGCTGGACACGGCTCTGAGCACCATCACGGGCTGTACTGATTCCCACCCTCACTCTGCTCTTTCCCGTGCTTTGCCGTCAGTAGCTACGGGAAACTTTTTGCCCGTTGCTCAAAGGCAGCAGATCACATGTTTCCTCATTTTGCCTAATTCTGCTTTTTGTCAAGGTGGATTTCCTTAAGATTCTGGCGGGCATTAGCTGGTATTAGTTACAGTGCTGACTGAGGGAAAAGAAAGAAAAAGAATGAAAGAGAGAAAGAAACCATGCGTGCATATAGCAAAACCGAATTGATTTCAGGGGAAAAATCTCTTGATGCCATAATCTCATGCTAAGTTACCTTATAAATCAGCGTCTCTTATAATTACAGAAGTCTGAATTTTGTGCTTAGTTGGTAGCATTGATTTTTAAAAAGGAGTTGGAGTCCTGTTCTTCCTCACTGCCCCTGAGAGCATTCACACTTTGAGAGCATTTATGGGATGTGCTTGACAGAGTCAGCTACCTACAAATGTTCTTAGAAGATTTTAACAGAGAAAACGGAACACTGAATGGCAAGCTCAATCCTTCGACTACTGAAAAATAGATGAGCAAATTAAAATCTTCTAGAAAAGAATTTGGGTTAAATGCAATCAACATTTGGAGGGGTGGTTTGGTTAGTTGGTTGGTTTGTTTTGATCAGGGAAAACAGTTTAAATGAGGTGAGCTTTATTGCCTTCGCAAACATAAAGTCTTTGGTACTTGAATATAATTCTTATAATCTAATTTATGGTGGATTATTCTAACAGTTATACATTCGCAATGTGGCACTTCCAGAAGTATGGAGCCTAAAAATCGAAGCAGAAGGTTACGAACACATTCTGAAAATGGATAAAAGTTTAAACAATGTCCTTCATAAATAGCTGCAAGTTTAGGAAGCCAGAGATGTCAAAAAGCAAAACAATGTGAAATGTGTTCACTAAATTACTAATCCCAAATACCATAAGGAAAGGTTTCAGCACACTCTGTGTGTTTGGCAGTAGCCACCAATGCTGGAGACACCCATCTGTTTGAGAAGAAGCCACCTTGCTGCACCCCTGGTGCTGCCTGCTCAGACACCAGTGGAGTTTCACCTCTTTCCTCATCACCCTGCAGTATTCCCAATCGAGAAGAGGGACTGGCTTTCTGCCAAGGATGTGCTCACCAATGCTGAACTGATGGATGTCTTCTTTCCAGCTGCTAGACAGCTCCTGGTTTTAAAACAGTTGATGCTTTGCCTCCTGCCTCAGTTTCTCTGACTCTAATAGAGGGATAATAAAGTTAATTTCCCTAATTGCTAATTTCTTGCTTATTTGGCTTGAAGTCTTCAGGCAGTAAGCACTGTTCAGTGCTATTATTTCTGCACTGAATATGTGAGGGCAGCCCTTTGCTATGCATCACATTATTTGTTGTTTCACCACCTATAAAAAACATACAGCCAACAACATAACTTTTATGTTTCTGATATAAAGAACCCAGAGCTGACCCTGAGTATTTATTATTAGACGTTGCTAACAACAATAACAGCCCAGTTTGGGTGAGTTGAAAGAAACGTTTTCCTGCAAAAATTTCAAACGTATTTGAAATTTTAGTTGCTTGAATAGAATTTAATTTCATTTTTAGTTTTGGTTTTTTGTTTAACTTCTGAAAGATAAACAGCTACAGCTGTCCCATCTACATTACATGCTTAAGCACTTTGCCCAATCATAGGCTAAGCATGTATTTAAATGCTTTCCTGAAATGAGCCTCCAATTTTTCCATAAGATCTACATGTGACCTCATTATTTTTACAAGATAGAAATTTTTTTATTCTTTTTTTTAATTTCATGTATCTAAAACTCCATTTTAAACTGTATCCCTCTTAACAGGGAATTCAAATATTTCTCTGTCTTTCCTGGAAAGCAAGTTTGTTGCAGCCTACGCCATAAAGCAAATGACAAGCTTGACACTAAGCTACAGAGCAGCTAATTCAGTTCAATACTAAAAATTAGCCAGAGGTATCTTGGACAGTATGGCCAAGTAAATCTCTGCTCAAAGAAATCCCAGCCCTCCTTATTTCGGGACTTTGATAAGGTCTTTGCTCTCGAAGGCTCAAATAAATAAATAAACGAGGCCAAGGAATTCATTTGAAATATTAATTAAAATGCAAATTAAATCCAGATTGCATGGGCTTTAAAAAGTGCTCTCTGAAGTTTCCATGAATATAAAGCATGTGACAAGCTACTGTTCTAATGATCTGCATAAACATACATTGTTGAAAAACTGCTTGACTTGAAAATAACCTTACCAACACCGTGAACTGCAAATAATGAGAGAAAATCTTTGGCAGTGACAGCTTTCATTACTGACAATGCTGTTTGTCAGGCTTTGCACCACGGCGGGAGGGAAGGCGATTTGATACGCACGTGTATCCCCTGGCCCACCACCACTCCTGCCCATCTGTGGAGGTGGCCGGCTGCCGGCTCGCAAGGTGGCACGCCAGCGCCTGCGGGATGCGGCGTGCCAAGGCGAAACGGCTCCATGAGAGCTGGCCATGCATAACTGCTGCTGGCCAGGGAGGCAGGACAACCCACCTCCTTGGCACCACCACCGCAGGATTTGCAACAAAGCCAGCCATGCTTGGGACGGGCGCTCTGACATTACAGATTTCTTCCAATCTGGAATAACTGAACACAGAAAATACCTAATTCTTCCCTTTGTCAGGGCAAAGATGTTCCATACAAGGTACTCCCCTTCTGAGTTAGCCAGGTTTGCTTAAAATGCTTCCTGGCATTAACAAGTGCCTTCTTCTGCTGCGGTTCTCGCCACAATTCAACACTGCAAATTGACTACTAGAAGAGAAGAGAAAGACAAATGAAATAAGGGCACCACCTTAAACAGACACTAAACCAGGCATCTGGAAATCCTCTCTCCTGACATTGCCTTAATGTAAGATGATGCTGAGAAGATTACATTCTCTGTTTGATTTGCTGTTAAGTTCTCCCCAGTCCCAAAAGCAAGCCTTGTGTCTACTGGGAAAAGGTCCATTTTCCTTCTGGCCAATAGGCCTTTCATAGTTTGACTGGGCAAATGCTTCTGACACTGCCAAGCAATATAACCCTGTTAACCAGCCCCAGGAACTGGCCGTGGGATGGCCGGGACTCTGCTGAAATGGGCTACGGCCAAGGCATGCCACTGAGCAACACAATCTCAAAGCACTTTATGAAGAAGATGATAAATTATGTTCAGGATACATTATAAAGAGAGAATCTAAGTACCTCACCACTGGTGCCTGGGGAACACCAGACTGTCTGGAAAGAAGCTTGCACAGCGAGAGCATCATGAAAGAGTCCATAAGGGAGAGGAAGATTCTGATTGAAGAGCTTCAGTGAAACCATAGTAAATAATGCATAGGGCCACATGCTGAATGACAAAGCTAATAAGAAATATCCAACATCTGCATGTCCTCTGAGCCTCATCCATCCTGCTTGCCAATCAGGCAGGTGCTCAGAGAAATAAGAGAACGTGACTACAGGCAAGAAGAGCCTATCAAAATGCAAAGCACCAGGCAGCTGAGCTAAGGTTACAAGGGTGTCCTCTTCTGTTATTGCCTAATTTCTAAATGCAGGACTTCGTAATGAAAAAAAAATTTAACGTGAGTGTGAGGTGTGACAATTAATATACAAAATTTATACTGCCCTGCTGGGGAAGAGCTTCTAGGAACACAACAGTAACACAATTTAGTTTCTGTACCTGGAAAAGTCCATCTCCCTGCATTTTGTCTGCCATTGAAACCATCAGTGTCCTTGGTGATATCTTATGACACTACCAAGTACTGAGGGATTTCCAAACTCTCAGTGAGTGGTCCAGCACATCTTCATGTTACAGTGCAGTGACGTGCAGAAACACTACCAGATCTGTAAAAGTACAACCTAGCTCTGAGCTGCACCAGGGCTAATTAATGGTGTTGAAAGATCTGGCTCAGGGGGCAACACTGTCTAGATATGATGTTCTTGCCTTTAATTTCTGAGCAGACTTGGTTAAAACAAAGCCAGGTATCTTGGCACAGAAGTGCCCTTTGTTTTCAGAGCTATCAGCCTTTAAAATATTTTTGTCACTTAATTGAAAATAAAATTTCCCCAGAGTGCTGGAGTATGCTCTTAATGCATGTGCGTAGCTCTAATTAATGTTAATTATTTGCATTCACCAAGGGGAGAAGCATATTACTTCAGGTGCCTTGGAATATGCTACTTGGAATGTGTTACTTTAGCCCTTCATGCAACTCCAAGTGGTACACTCAATGGGAAGCATGCAGCTGCCTCAAAAAGCAACTGTCTAGTGCCCGAGGATAATCCAGATCAGGTGTTGGACAGGGTCTACTGCACCACAAGTAGCACAGCCAGGCTCCCTGTACCACACAAAGTCCAATCCACAGAGCATGCAAAACACCACAGCACAGAGGTCACTGCTAGTTCATTTTCCCTCTGCACATTTGGGCAGGGGAGTCATTTCATCGGATGCTTGTACAGTGCCTAGCCAAATGGGCCTTGAGCCTCAGTGCCACACTGCCTCAGCACAAATAATAAACACGCGCTGGCATGGCTGGGACCACACGACAGGTCAATGCTACATCCAGAAACAAACCCCAGGTCTCTGGAGACCTAAGCTCAAGTTTTATCTACTGACCTACACTACATTTTTTGGCAGAAATGAAATCCCCAAGGGATGTCCCTTTCAGAACACTACTGAAATAATAAAGCAGGACAGCTTATCCCAGTTGAGGAATCTGGTCCATACTCTTTCGTTGTAAATAAACTGCAAAACCTGGACATCTTCCATGCTCTTCCCCACACATGCAAGTTCATCCAAATTCATCAACCTCGCCAGCATCTTTCTAGATGGTTACTCTTTAACTAGGGCTTTATTGGATAACTGTAACTCAATTTGCTGCAGCTGTGTGACCCTGATTCGCTTTTGGAGTGGCGCAAGCTGTGGGAGGAAGAGCCAAGTGGGAGCCCACCTGCCAGTGCTGTTAGAAGGGACCAGTCTGAATGTGCAAAATCTGGCAGGTGGCAAAGATATGCTGTTTATTTTTCCTAATGACAAAATTAGCACATGGATAATAATCAAACAGAGCTGTGTGCAATGGGGGTTTATTTAATTAACAAATGTCCTCTTGCAGGTATGAGCAGGACACAGGCACTGTGCTCATCCATGCAAGCTGTTGCTCACCTCCCTGGAAAGCTCATATGCAAACTGCCTTCGGCTTCCTTTGTCTGGGTTTGTTCTGGGAAGGAGGTGGTTCGTACCTGCCTTTTTTAATCACGTATTCTCTTTCTGCAGAATGTTATATTCTTGCTTACATCCAAGAACACAGATCACATCTAAAAGAATAGATTACTTTGAAAGGTGCAGCGGAAAAGGCTTTCTTCCAATAGGTGCCCACAAAGTGCAGTGTTGGGAACGCACCCTCCTGCTAGTTCTAACTATAGCATGTCTTTGTATCTCACAACTGCCTGATCGGAACCCGCTTTTTCTTATTAACAGTTATCTGTGATTTTAATGTTTAATAGATAGAAACATCCTACTCCTGGTTTGTTCTGCTTTTTATTATTATTTATTTTTATCAGTATTCAAATCTATCCTAGGCAGGTCCAGACAGCCATAATCAGCCCGCAAGAGTTTGCAAGGTAGTCAATGTCATGTAATCAATGACCAATAACATGGTAGAAAAGTAATAAACATTTTAATAGTCATTCAGTAAGGGCTGTTGTGTAGCCTGGGCTTGAATTTCTCTAACTAGCTTGGCTAATTTTGGGTAGGTGAATGGCTTGGAACAGGCTGCCCAGGGAAGTGGTCATGTCCCCATCCCTGGAGGTATTTGAAGGATGGGTAGATGTGGTGCTTAGAAACATGGTTTAGTGGTGGACAGGTACGGTTGGGCTCTATGATCTCTTAGGCCTTTTCCAGCCAAATGATTCTATGATTCTATAACAAAAAAAGAACAAAGTACTGAAAGAGATCTCTAAAGAGAGATTAATTTGGCCAGGAGAATACAAGAGCCCAGGGCAGACATGGAGGTGAATGGAGAGCAGGGTGTCAGGAGCAGGTGGCATGGCTGAAGACGATAGAAACAGAAGGTAAGTTAATTCTCAAAATGAGTAGAGAATTTCTTTTATAAAAGGGGCTAAAGACAAAGAAGAGGGATGTTAAGGATGGAGTCAGTTATAGAGAACAGGAGAAGGACATGGAGGCAAAACGTTCTAAAAATGATAATGTAATTAATAATGTTGGCATAATAAGTACCGAAGTAATAAAACCCTCCTCTGCTGCCTTTGGAGGTGAAGGACATGTTGCTGAGGCTGGAGAGAGCTGCTTTTTCTTTCATGTGGGATTTTAAGAAACACCTGCAATGGGTAATATGTCCATTACCAGCAATCGAGCTTGGGACAAAGGAACAGGGAAGGAGAAGGAAAGAAGGGAGGTCCAGAACTGTGTATGCATCTGATTTTGTTGCTCCATTTGTTGTGGAAGAGACTCTGTAATAAAAGCCTGAAATTACACATGCACATATACACGTGTATAACACTTAATGCAAAGCACTGAAAGCAGTAAATGCTCCTAGAGATGGATATCACAGGCTTTGTTTAAGGCATAATCTCTATTGCTTTTGAGTTTATGGAGCAAAAAGAGCTGTTGAAATTGAGTGAAAGCTGCCGCCAGAGTCTTTAATCAATCTCCAAAGCTGTTTATTATGAGTATGGTATAAAGCAATAGAGATTAATGTTGGTTTCTATAAATCACAGCAAAAAGCATCTTCTCTCTCACTGCCAGAGATGTAAATATCTTCCTTCTTTTTTCTCAGATTTTGCTGTAACGTGCTGGCTGCAGAGGTCCTTCAGGGGAAAAGAACACAAGCACTGTGTCATATGCTTTTAAAACAAGTACATTTAAAAACCACTTGTACATTTCTTTACAGAACTGGAAACTGCAGGAAGTTTTAGGCACCAAATTCTTACTGAGCAGCTTTGAAAACCTCAACCAACCTACAGAAGAGAACCACCAATTAACTGCAACTACCGCTGGGGGGAGGAACCAGGCACATAGCAGGCAGCAAATTGTCTTTCCAATGCACATCCCACAGGTTACAGACAGAGAATCCAATAGACATATCACCGTTACCTTTCCTCACCGAAGTAGTGATTGGGCATATGACTACCTTCTTTTTTTTTTTTTTTTTTGGTAGAAAGGGAAACAATGAAGTATGTGAGTGGCAAAAGAAATGATAAAGAAAATTCCAAGGGCATATTCAAAAAAGATCTTTATTCATGTGGCTCATATCCTATTTTACATTTGGTTTTGGCCTTATACTGTAAGAAATGGATTTAAAGCAGAGAGAACAGAAAGCCATGTGACAGCTCATGTTGCAAATCTAAGATGCCAAAGAGGAAATACTAAGCAAAGTAGAAAATTATTGCCTTATAACAGTGTCAACATAACATCTGTGCTTTTCCACCGCTCGCATCAGTCCTGTTCTCTCACCATTAGCTGTCTGTGGAACACCTCTTATCAATGCCTCACAAGAAACTGTGAGAGCTGTCCTTTTATTCCTGCCCTGATCCTTATGATTTGCAGCGCATCTTACTCAGCTCTGCAAACCACCTACCTAGCCACAGAGCCTGCCTTTGTAATTAAGTGGCCAAGCCATCACGTACCAACCATGGAGAGATGCTCCCTACTCCAGGAGGAAAGGCACAGTATCTAAGTTAGGCTGCTCCTCTGAATAACTCTCTGAAGGAATCTCTCTCTAGAGAGAGATTGTACAGGGAGCTAATGGAACCTAGCCTCTTGGACTAGGCACTTAAATTGTCTAGAGCACTTAAGGGCAAATGTTGTGAATGTCCAGCACTGGACACAGAGTTCAGTCTTAAGAGGTCCTTAAGGAAGATCAAAGTAAAAGATAAACTCTTCATCTAAAAAGTAGAGACCAGTGTCAGTCAAAATACTGCACGATAACAGGCAGATGTGACCTTCAGAGAAATAGTGTCTCACCCGAGGTATCCACATACCATCTTGAATTTTGCAAAAGGCCATGGTAGGTTGAAGCAACACACAAATCCTGAGACGTCAGCAAAATGTTCAGAAAAGCATCATCACACTGAAATCCTCCCCACAAGATGCTTCCAGAAAAATTTACAAACTTCCCTTTGCTGGACATAAAGTTGTGTGCAGACTGAGAGCAAGAAATACATATTTGGATGTTCATCTTGTTTCCTGAGCTCAAAGGAAGAATAGTGAAGTAAGATTCAGTCACTGCGTTTGGAGGAGGTTCCTACAAATTCCCCACTGATTTCTCTAAACCATTTTTTCTGTTATCATTCCTGTTAAATAGTTGAGATCCTTGGAAAGAATTCTCCTTGGGATTGAGCACTGAAGGAAATATAACATGGATTAAAATCCAGTCTCAGAACAATTTAAGACTATGGCGTGATGCTTTACTGGGTCCTACACTAAACTGCAAAGCAACGATAAAGTACTAGAATGTTCAGACTAGACTCAGAGATTTTTGCTTACTGACTTTTGATAAAAACTTTCAAGGAAAGAATATTTTAATTCCTAAAGCATTTAATAAATGCTAAGCTACTAGCTCCGTTTTAGTTAATTAAACTTAAGGAACATGGAAGTGGATAAAAGTTCATTAAATAGGTACAGGCTGACAGTGAATTGGAATACTAATTGAGCTTTTATGTGCAACAAAAGAGATACAAATGGAAATGCACTGTTATTCTAGTGAATGCCTCACATAAAAGGCCCCAGTGGAGCAGAGAATGCATGAAGGAAATTGGATTGTAAAATCTCTGAGATAAAGATCAGTTCTATGAAACACGATGCCCCATTGCTTGCTTTTCTATTTTGAGAAGATTCTTTTAATAATGCCAACAAATGATGCAGTCACTGCTGTAGGTGCATTTGAAAGGTTCCCAGTCAGATTCGGAAATGAGGCAGTTAGATTCAGGGCTTACAAAATAGAAGGGGATGTGATGGGACCTTCATTTATTTAATGGTATGTTTGAGTATCACTGACTTAAACAGCATGGAAGCCTTAGAATAGAAAGCACTACATATTCCGATGTTTTTCTTAAACTTCTGAAGTACAGTTGTTGATAGGTGTGAAAAACCTTTCCTAAATTCAATTTGTAGCATAACCCTGAAATGCATGTGAACTATTCTGTCTTAGAGGAGAAGAAATGGGGCTGGGCTTAAATGAAAATACAAAGAGTTGTTTCTGAAGACTGGAGGACACAACCAGACCACGCGCTTCTCCCTGGATTTCCCTCTCCAGTAACAGTAACCAACCATGTATTGAAGGAGATATCTTGCATCTCCAGGTCAGGTTCTGAGATACCCTTGGGACTGCAGCTGTGGTCTGGACATCTGACTTTTCTCTAGGAGTAGCACAGAAAATTCCCAGCAATGCTAATATACTTTCTTGAAAGGCCAAAAAGAAAGTATGGGTACAGTTCACACCCCATTGGAAACCAGCTTATCTAGGAGCATTGGCAGCCAATGAAGAAAATCATGGAATGGCAAGCAGAAAATGAGAATATAAGTAGAGAATGGCTGAATTTCAGGACATTTTTGTCTACCTGAAGCAAATGTTCATTGTAGGGCAAATAATCACTTTAAGATGTACTTTATTTTAGGTATGTGTTGAGCCAGAGCTGTTCATATATTAACCTCTATATAGAATTCTCCAAATATTGTTATGTGGTCATATCAGATGTAATTTGAACTGCTCCCAGAGTTCACAAGATATTGAATTTGGACTTATGTCCTCTCTGTCCAGACAGTACAGTCTTTATGCATGTAAATTACCATTAAAAAGTCCATCAATCTATTTGAATTTTTCAGCTATTTTATAAGATAATTTTGGCTGTACAGAGCCATCTCCAGACAGCCTAATTCCATCTACATCCCTGT
Source organism: Egretta garzetta (assembly GCF_000687185.1). NCBI lineage: Eukaryota > Metazoa > Chordata > Aves > Pelecaniformes > Ardeidae > Egretta > Egretta garzetta. The sequence goes on along the minus strand of NW_009260595.1, from coordinate 830,666 downwards.
GTCTTCAGTGGTGTCTAGCCAAAAGGAACCATTAACCACAGGGACACTGGTGGGATTTCAGATGACAGGGAAATGTTTATAAATGTAGGGAGTCCGCTACCCTGGAGTGGATTTCCCAGGGAGGCCAGGGAGTGCTTATTACTGAAGGTCTTAAGAGGCAGCTGGTAGCAACACCATAGGAATAGGTCCTGGCTCTGGGACAGGGAGGAAATAGATGACCTTTGAGGTGCCTTTCAGCCATATGAGCTTATCGTTATATGGGCACAGTGTTTTCTGCCAAAATAGCTTCAGAGTAACTCACAACATAGACAAAATTAAATTCAGATGTAAACATGAATCCTGTCGAGTCCAATTTAAAGCACATATAGATTTGGCATTCCCATTATAAAAAGATAATAGACCTAAAACTGTTATGCCTTATTATTTAGGGGTTTTGTAGATTATTCTTAGACTTTCATGATATATAGGAAGAGCTATCAAAAATCCAACTGGTGTTGGTCTAAAGATTCAAAAATGAAAAATGCTTCTTTTGGGGAGGCTGTTTCAACTGTGCACCAACATGGGAGAAATGTAGGGAGAATGCCATAGTCCAAGATAGGGCAAGACACATGAGATCTCATCTACCATGTGTGAATTGAATAACTGAACCAGGTTGTGCATTGATCCATGAGCTTCTCACAGAAACCAAGGTTGCTCCCAGTCTTCAACTTGTGCTAGTCACAGATGATGGGCTCAGGAGCAATCCGAACAAAATGCAGACATTTGCAGGTCTTCCTAGTTTGTATTAGAATCATAGAATGCCAGGTTAGAAGGGACCTCAAGGATCACCTGGGCCAACCTTTCTTGGCACAAGCACGATCTAGACAAGATGGCCCAGCACCCTGTCCAGCTGAATCTTAAAAGTGTCCAGTGTTGTGGAATCCACCACTTCCCTGGGGAGAATATTCCAATGATTGTTTTCATCATGAAAGTCAGAAGTGTCCAGTCAGAATCTCCCCAGGAGTAACTTGTACCCATTGCCCCTCATCTTTCCATGTGATTCCTTGTAAAAATGGAGTGTCCATCTTCTTTGTAGCCACCCTTTAAATACTGGAACATGGTGACGAGGTGTCCCCTAAGCCTGGTTCTCTCAGCCTTTCCTTTTATGGCAGGCTTCTGAATTCTTTGATCATCTTGGCAGTCCTTCTTTGGACCCTCTCCAGCTTGTCCACATCTTTTTTGTATAGTGGGGATCAAAACTGAGCACAATTTTCCAGGTGTGAACTGACAAGTGCTGAGTAGAGTGGGATAAGGACTTCTTTATCTCTGCTGGTGATGCCCTTGTTGATGCAACCCAGCATCCTGTTGGCCTTCTTGGCCGCAGCAGCACACTGCTCACTCATACTGAGCTTGTTGTCCACCAGGACCCCCAGGTCCCTTCCCAAAGAACTGCTTCCCAGACAGTTAGATCCCAGCCTTTGCTGCACTCCTGGATTAGGTTTTTCCAGGTGCAGGACCTTACATTTGTCTTTGTTGAACTTTATAAGGTTCTTCTTAGCCCACTCTTCCAGCCTATCCAGGTCTTCCTGCAGGGTGGCTCTACCTTCTGAAGTGTCCACTTCCCCGCTCAGTTTTGTACCATCAGCAAACTTCATCAGGCTACACCTGATGCCATCATCCAGATCAGTTACGAAGATATTAAACAGCATTAGGCCCAATACCGATCCCTGGGGCACCTCACTTGAGGCAGGTTTCCAGTCTGAAAAGGAGCTATTTACCACCACCCTCTGGGTGTGGCCTCTCAGCCAGTTCCCCACCCACCACACAGGCCACTTGTCTAGACCATAACACATCAGATTCTCTAGGAGGAGGCTGTGGGAAACAGTACTGAAAGCCTTAGAGAACTCGAGGTAGGCAATGTCCACCACTCACCCTACATCAGCCGAGCAGGTTGCTTTGTTGCAGGTTTGTCAGGCATGATTGTGTATTGTTTACCTGCAAAGATAAACTCATGTGCTTGGTCCTCTCCAGTAATTCCAGTACAGTACAGTGCCTTGATCTGTCCATCTCTAGGTAGTGATACTCACCTGAGTGAAATTAATTTACCTGCAGTAACAATCTGCACAGACAAAGGAGAGAAGGAAGAAGAAAATACACACCAGTATGCTCTGGCACGGTTAATTTCCACTATTTGGTACAAGCCAACTACTACAGACACAGCCTCAATTGAGCTGTGAATGTTATTTGATTTCTTCATGTTCTGCTGATGGTTTACCATCTGTTGTTCCGATAACAATGCTAAAGGGAGTATTCACACTACTAAAATGCCCCCTGGTAGCTCATCTCTCCCCATGTGTTTCTTCAGAATTGCTCTTTCCTCCTACATCCTCTCTCTTGCACTATCTCTAAGTTAAGGTTCTTCCATTTACCTTGATAATCCTGATGTCTTTTTAATTGTATTTATTTTCACCTCATCGGCAGTCATAGAATGTCTGGCTGTGATCTTATCAGCACCCTGGGGAAAGTATTCCTGTAACTGCCTGTTGAAGAGTTTCGCCCCTTTTCTCCAAAGCAGCCAGTCACCATTAGAGACAGGACACAGGATTAGGCGGACCACTGCTTTGATCCAGCAGGCAATTCCCTCTTGAAGCAATTGAAGTTGTTTTGGGGCAGTGATTAAATAAGGCACCACTAGAGATAATCCAAGGTGTTGCAGGAAGCCTTATTTGATACAGAATGGTTTTCTTTCTGAATCAGCAATGCCCAAGCAAATTCACATTTCTTTGTTGCTTCAAAAGCTATGCAAGTATAAAAGGAAGAGAAAGACTCTCATATCCCTGCCAATAGCAGGCATGCTACTCCAGCATTTTGCTGCATCCAAGATAAGGCTTACAGTGTGTTTGGGGCTTAATACCCTAAATGTGGCATGTTGCCACATAGCATGATGCTGTCTTTGCTGTTATCACACTTTTTCCCAGGGTTATACACTGTTTTCCCCAGCTGCTTTTTAATGGAAACTTTTTCATCACCTCAGATCATTCAAGGACTCGTTGCTCTCTAACAGACACACCTAGGGCTCTGCAGTAGAAAGTGTCTCTCCATTTCCAAGTCTCTCATGTTGCAGAGTAATTTCTCTTTGCATCTGAAGCTCCATCCTGTCTCTTGCCTGCGGTCACCGCTTCTCCAGTCACTCAGGCTTAGCTGAGCTTTGTGCATCTCTTCCTGCTCAGCCGGTCCAAAAGGTTTTGCGTGAGATCCTTGAAAGCATAGCTTTTTTTGTTTGTTTTTCTTGGAAAGACGATACAAGAACAGTACCCAAGAAAAGAGCAGACTAAATGATCAAAAGTTACAACTATCAGTCCAAGAGTTTTAGCTTGTAAATAAAGTCTCTTACTGGCTTCAATGGAAGAGGATCAAGCTATTAAAGTGCATAAATGGTTATACACTAAAAGCAAGTAAGATGATCCTTTATTTGTGTTGAGGTAAAAGCAAGTCAAAAAGAAGAAAAAAAGCCAGTGTTTCAGGAGTCATTTTTTATGGAAACCGATTGTAGAGAACGCGAGGGTTGATATGAGTAATTAGTTCACATTTCACCCAGATCGGCAAAACCATGGCTGGTTTCCCTTCATTTACACGTCCTTTGCCCTGACTTTCCAAGGAAGCTTTGCAAACAACCTTCTGTAGTCCCATCCTGAGATAGGCTCTGCATGGGGAGCTGCCCACATCATGGTTTTTACAAGGTACGGGGGCTTCCTGAACTGCTGCAGACAGCAATGCCTAGATTCAGTTCTAAAATGCCAAAGAGACTTTCAGTTAAGTATTATTTTTCAGAATGGTTTTTTCCCCATCAGAGAAATGCAACTGTTACAGTGAGCCACACTGATCTCCCATCTCACCCTTTTGCCCTTCTTTTGACCATGTGGTGACACTGTCTCTGCTGAGGATTTTGGAAGGGAGTCAAGTAACTAATGAATGCAGCAGGCTGCTCCTTTAGAGGACTGTGCATCTGAGCCAGGAGTTATAGTTATTAACTCCTTTGGCAGCCCATCATTTAATTTACCTGCTACTCACCCCTTTTGTGCATCCAGAGGATAATCCAGTCCACAAGAGCCCTGATATAGCTGGTGTTCAGGAGATCATTGTCCTATTCCCAATTTATCTAGTGTAATCACTTCATTGCCTGCCTATAAGAGCTCTATCCCATCAAGAAGCTTTGGAATAATGTAGAGACATTAGAGATTAGAATTTATCGGGCCTGAAGTTCATAAATTTAATGAAAATCATGATTCTCCAAAGGAACTTAATCTTCATTTGTTCTGTCAGTGGAGGTGTCAAGAATTACTTTATGATTCAGTAACCCATTGACTACTGCTGCTTTTTCCCCATTCAGCTATTTAGGAAAAGGAAAGACGTCTTGTGTGCATTTACATACAGTGCCTTCTCTTAGCTTCTTCTGTGCTGGAGACACCAACCGATAGTCTCTGGTTGTAAAGGGAGAAAGGAATGTGGCTTCCTTATGATTTTTCAGATTGTATCTCATGTGTTTAATGAAATCCATCAGACAGGAACCAGCATAGTCAATTCCAAAAATCTTATTGACTTCAGTGGGATGCGGTCCAGGACACTTCATGAGCATAGCAGTGCAGCTCACATAGAGACACTTCTGTCCAAGAATGGTAATAAGGGAAAATACACATCTGAAGATTATTTGTTCAGTGTTACTCCGAGGTAATAGCTTATCTATATATACACACACATATACATATAAATATACACATAAGTAATCCTGAGACACTAAGAAATAATTTCTCCATCTCCACATGATCGCTGTCTATTGTTTCATTTTCACTGCAGAGTGGTCTAAAGGCTTCTGTCCTGCAACTGGGAAGATCTGAGTTATAATCTCAGACCCACTGAGTCAGATTATTGACTGGACTCAGGCCCAGTTGTACCATTGCTCTGTGCATTGGCTTCCCAGTGGATAAATCGGATTTCTTTTTAAAACACTTCAAGATTTCATCATGAAAAGTCCTGTCTAACAGCAAGGGGGTGGTCTTATTGTTGTTATTTGTTCCTGTTACCCCTGTGTGTAGAAAGAGAATTTGATTTAGTTTATCGCCAACAGCTCAGCACCTCCAGCAAGCACATTTCCTATCAGTACACCACCACTCATCCCTAATTCTAGTATGAACCCTTCCAGGTAAGAAGAGAGGGTTTGCAGCTAAGCAGCACTGGCAGCAGATAGTGTACAGTTAATCTGTAGGAAACCTATAGGGAAATGAAAACACCCGCACTCAGGTCTTCAATATCCATAATGATATGTTCCCAAGATAACTCTGTGTACTTCTGTTCCATCACGCACTTAATTAGAAGACTATATCACACACACACATATATATATATGTAAAAACAAATCTTTCCCCTTTTGGGTGCCCGTTATCTTTTTCAACTGATGAAACCTTGTGATGAAGTCCATATTCTTTTGGACACATTGAGAAAAATCCATAAGTAAGAGGAGAAAGGAAAAAAACCAAACCTATACAGGAAGTAAGTGTGGAGAAGAATTGTAAAATCTCTGGCATTTCTTCCAGAAGTGCTTTATTTGACACCGTGGATTTTTTTTTTAAAGAAAAAGAAAATCCACAGAAGCAAAGTGGCTATGTGATGGTTGTTCAAATCTGATCTGGAGCTCATGGGAGACAATGGAATCCTATTCATTGATTTTGAGAAGCTTTAATGCACACCTTTAATCTCCACTTACCCCTTCTCAGCCCACAAGCCTTTTTTCCCAGCACTGATGTAAATAATGCAACGCAAAGCTTGTCTTTGACCTTCCTTTGTCCTGCACTTATTTTGCCACCCAGCAATACTCCTTCACCTGGAGTCGTGGAAGGCAACTGCATTTAGATTCCACTATCAGGAAAATCTACACTTTTGGGGAGAAACAGAATATCTGGGGGAATATCACAGCCAGAGTCATCTAGGTTTTAATAACTCCCCCCCCCCCACCCCAGACCCATTGCCAGCTGTGACGGTGCTACTGCTGCAAGTCCCTGCACACAAGCAACCTGCAGTGTGATGCACTGCTCAGGCTTGGGCATGACTTCAAGCAACAGCAAGGGGTTGTTCTGCTTCTTGACAATGTGAAACAGGCCTGTTTTTTGCAGCATGAGCAGAGCTAGAATAGCATGAAAGAAGGGCAGCCTGTCTCCTCCCTAGGAACGCACGTCAAGGGAAGCAGCAACCATGCGACAAGAGATGTGACAAATGGCCTCTTTCATTATCTCACTCCTATTCTCAATTAAGCATCCTCTCACAGGACTGATCTTTCAGATTAAAACCACAAGCAGAAAATAAGAAAACATAAAGGTGAAAGTGGCTGAAAGTCTTAAAAAAAAAGTATCTCGAGTTACCACTCAATAGAGAAACTCCTTTCTGCGTAGATTTTGACTGAATTAGCAAAGATAGATGCTTCTGGGAGGGTCACACACTGTACCAGGTCACTTAAGAATAACTAGAGTACTTTTAGAATTTAGCTTTTGCTTCAGAAATTGACTCCAAAAATTCTCCTGTTGGGGAAGAGTACATGGTTGACTGCACTTTTTCTCACTTTCTTGCTGTTTCTCTCTACATACTTATATGGCCAGTAGCCCTTAGCAATTTCCTCTAAAATTCTGCCTATAGCAAAGTTAAAATGCAGGCACAAAGCCCCAGGCTCTTTATACTCTTAAGGTTTTCAGTTTCAGTATTCTTTTTCTAAATTGCTGTGTCCTAGAAGCAAGGAGTGAAAACAGCCAACAATTTCAGCCACTTCACATGCAGACTAACCACATGCTTCTGCCTATACCTTTTCTACAAAATATAATCTCTGCTCAATGAGTGGTTAAATTGAACTGTATGATCCATGCTGACAGTGTGCCCTCAGTACTTCTTGGTATCAGGTTCACTAACAAAAATGCCTATGTACTTCTTTTGCAGGTCCGTGCAGGGACACGAGCAGAAATGGCTCGTTAGGCCATGTTACCCAACAGCAGGAGACACTGGAATAGGTGGCCAAGGGACTTCTCAATCCGTTTGGGACTGGGACGGTCCAAAGAGCATCCCAAAGACTTGAGCACTTTCTGAGCATGTTTCATTCAGCCCTGGCTAATGCTGTTGCCAGTGCTTGGGAAGGGATGTTACATGGTATAGGCATGAATAAACATTCAACAAAAGACTTGTCACCAGGGCCATCATCTTGAGAATAATACGCAGGATACTAGAAGTGTCAGGGGTGTCCTAGTTAATGCTGCACCATGCTGTATAACTGGACATGTTTTAATAGATAAAGTGACAACATGTATGCTCAAGAAGTCATAGCATCACAGTTTTTTGATTTTTTTTTTCAGACAAGCAGTATTTGTTTGAAAGCCCTGATCCTGGAAGGTTGCATTATTAGCTTTGGAAAAGGATGTCATCAGCATCTCAGTTCACATCTCCTTACAGTGTCCTCCAAAAGCTGTCACAGATACTGCACTGAATCTTGTGGTTCTCACCTGTCAAAGGTCATGAGGGCTGAGCAGCAACACAGCCTGAGTCGAAGGAGAAAAATGAAAATAAAACGGAGTTTATCTTAAACTGGATATGTGCAATGGAGCAGAGATAACTCATGTTGGGAGAAAAGCCAAGTCTTAAAAATTTCTCAGCACGCCTAGGCCCAGTATTTTCCACACCAGCAACAACTGAGAGGCTTGATGGCAGCTTTGTGGGTTCGTCTTTTCTGGTAGACGTGCAGCCAAATGATGCTCATCTATGAGAAACAATTTAGGGATAATGTAATCATCCTGCCATTGTGACTTACTACAGATCCCATTGACCCAAAGGTCACTGTAATTCCTCAAGCACAAATAACCTAGTGTTATTCCATGGCTGGAAAATCACATATATATATAAAAGCCTTTTACTTACTGTAACAGTAAACTATAGTGGTCTGATCAGGCATCACTGCCTCACCATAGGCAGCCTGACTTCATAAAAACACATTAAATCACTGCTGCTAAGGCTCTGAATAACAGCTTATGGGAATCCTCGAGAAAGTCCTATGACCATTTAAAATGAGTCAAGAACTGTGTGTACACCATTCTCCTTCCTGCAAGAAAAACTTCTAATTTATAAAAGCAGTTCATTGTTCAATATCTATTGTGTTTTCTTCATTAACTCCAAAGTTTGCCTCATTTCATTTTTCCACCAAAGGGGAAATACATATTGAGCTGTCAATGATGTTATCTATGAAGAGAGGCTGCGGATTTCATATATTGAATCTAAGCTTTACAAATAGTCAAGTAATGGGAAAGGCTTTTGTAATAAAACACAGGTAAAAATAAGCTTGCAAAAATCAAAGGGAACAAAAAAGTCTAAATTGTTTATGTAACCAGTTATACTCCCCTGAGTTGCTGATCTGTCTCTCCCTTTTGAATTTTTCTCTTGTATTTTCCAGAGTTGGTAAATCAGTATTTGAAAACAACTGCAGAAAAATAGTATCTCTGTTGTTTCACAGATATTGTCATCTAGTTCTTGCCCATGTGGGAGAAAGCTCAAGTGTTTGCACACATGCACATATTCTTTGATTTGGTCATGGGAAAACTGAAGTAGGAACTGGCGAACAACATTAAGTCTTTGAAGTCATAGAGAACGAAAGGAGGTTTGCAGGAAAGATTGGGGCTTGGTCACCTCATTCAGTCCTGAGACATTTGAGAGGAGCCAACCCGCAATGTGAAGAAACAGAGGTATGGATGCAGACAGGCTAGGAGTGAAAAGAGATTGGAATCATTTCCATTAAAATGGCAATTGAACAAGTTTGAATGAGTGGGAGACACGATGGGGGGCACCCCGAGAGGTTGGAGGAATCCCAAAAGACTTGAAAATGTTGGCTTTATGGAGGCACTGTCGAAAACAATTGAGAAGATAAAGAGGATTAAGGTAACCAGAAGGCCTGAAATGTGGTCAAAATGACGTTTGAGACTTTGGGAATAGCCATTTCGACACAATAAAAAGGGAAAGATTGGATTTACGAAAATAAACCTCTTAGATGGAAATAACTGAGGCAGAGATCAGGCAGCCACAGGAGCTGGAGGCAGCATGGTGGTGAGATTGACAAGGGGCTTTGTGGAGAATGGCCACTGAGTAAAATAATTCCTGTAGTGAGATGGCAAAGAGACATAAGAAGGATTGAGGAATACATGAGTGGAGATGCTGAACACAGTGGGAATGGGAGGACTAATAGCCTAGTTCAGTGGCTAATATACAGGTGACTTTGGAGCCTGCGGCACTTCTGATAGCTTCAGGTGATATAATAAATTACCATAATATATTACATTTTTAAAGCACACAAGGCACTCAGGAACACAGTCCCTCTTAAGTCAATGCAACATATGTTCCTGTGTTAGGCAGGTGCTTTCCAAATTCCCTCCCAGCCATCTTTAACTCTTGGAAGAACTGTTGGGGCACACCACAAAAAGACTAGAAACTGAAATAATTATATTATAGGTCTGTCTGCAAAACTGTATGGAGAAACAGTACAAAATTTCATAAAATTGCATTTACTTATATGCCCCATGTATTTGTTTCACCCCCACCAGCAGTCTTGTCTCCTCCCTAATTCTCTCTTTCCTTTCTCTTAAATTTAATTCTCTCTGAAGCAGTTCAGCTCTAGATGTTACAGATTTTTGTTTGTTTCCTTGTTTGTTTAGTGAATAATCATCCAAAACCTCTAGAGTGTATCCCATTTTCATGGTTTAACCCCAGCCAGCAGCAGAGCATCACACACAGCCGCTCGTTCACTCCCCCACCGATGGGATGGGGTAGAGAATAAGTGAGAAAACTCATGGGTTGAGACAAGAACAGTTTAATAATTGAAATAAAATGTTGAAAATTATTATTATTGTTGTTAATAATAATAATAATAATAATAATAATAGGATATACAAAGCAAGTTATGCACAATGCAATTGCTCACCACCCACCGACCAATGCCCAGCCAGTCCTCGAGCAGCAGCCCCCCAGCAAGCTTTCCCCTAGTTTATATCATAGAATCATAGAATCATAGACTCATAGAAAGTTTTGGGTTGAAAGGGACCCCTAGAGGTCATCTAGTCCAACCCTCTCACAGTGAGCAGGGACACCGCTAATTAGATCAGGTTGCTCAGAGCCCTGTCCAACCTGGTCTTAAATGTTTCAGGGATGGGGCCTCCACTACCTCTCTGGGCAACCTGTTCCAGGGTTTCACCACCCTCATTGTAAAGAATTTCTTCCTTATATCCAGTCTAAACCTACCCTGGTTTAGTTTAAAACCATTACCCCTTGTCCTGACACAGCTGGACCTACTAAAAAGATTTTCCCCATCTTTCCTATAGGCCCCCTTTAGGTATTGAAAGGCCGTAATCAGGTCTCCCAGCAGCCTTCTCTTCTCCAGGCTGAACAAACCCAACTCTCTCAGCCTGTCCTCATAGGAGAGGTGCTCCAGCCCTCGGATCATTTTTGTGGCCTTCCTCTGGACCCACTCCAACACTTCCATGTCCTTCTTGTGTTGAGGGCTCCAGAGCTGGACGCAGT
>NW_009260595.1:819094-819436 GCF_000687185.1 Egretta garzetta | reverse complement strand
GGGGTTACCCCGACCCAGGTGCAGGACCTTGCACTTGGCCTTGTTGAACCTCATGAGGTTCACACAGGCCCACCTCTCCAGCCTGTCCAGGTCTCTGGATGACGTCCCAACCTTCTGGTGTGTCAGCCGCGTCACTCAGTTCGGTGTCATCTGCAAACTTGCTGAGAGTGCACTCGGTCTCGCTGTCTAAGTCATTGATGAAAACGTTAAACAGCACCAGTCCCAGTACGGACCCCTGAGGGACACCATTCATCACCAGTCTCCATCCGGACATTGAGCCATTGACCACTACCCTCTGGATGCGACCATCCAGCCAGTTCCTTATCCACCGAACAGTCCACC